>NC_132881.1:4602025-4877025 GCF_030463535.1 Salminus brasiliensis | reverse complement strand
ATCCGTGATGGTATGTGATGATGTATTTCATTACGACCAGAGTGTAAAGAGTTCAGTACTATATGTAATATCATGTCGTCTCGTCTCTTTTCTTCTCTTTGTTTATTAGTTTCTGACTGCGGTTGATCGTGGTCATGTTAGAATGGACCTGTTTTGCGAGGCTGCCTGACGAGACTGTATCATTATGCTCCCAGAAGGAATGGCACGTAGGCGGAGTAATTCTAGTTGTAGATTCTAATGGTTTCAGATGTTTTTTTGGGTCTCTGGGATGTTTTGGTTTGCTTTGGTCTGGGTGAGTGGTTTTCTTTAAGACGTAAAAAAAATCCCTTATTTTTCCATGGGTGTGTCAACAGAAAGCACTGGCGGTCGTGTGTGTTTTTCTAAAAGCAGGGTTTAAGATGGGCAGATGGTCAGCATATTTCGAGTTGTTTGGTGGAATGTCCAGATGTGTGTTTCACACATGGTGTGGTGAAGGGCATTTATACATGATGTAGATTTTAGGTGGCCAAGCATGTCCATGTTTTAGGGGTCCAAGCATGCACCGATCTGGCTTTTTCCTTTCCGATACAGATACATAAACTTTGCATATCGGTCGATACCCGATACCAGTCCGATACCATTGCTGATACCATGTGGGAGAGACTTTAGGCATCAGGATTGACTTCAACATTACTTTCTGTAATATAACAAATGACCGTATAGATATAAATGTACTACATTGCTACATAAATGTATGTAATACATAAATAAAATGTAATACATTGCATTTATTTGTCGCAAAATAAACATCTGTGCAAGACCTTGACCCATTCTCATTCAAATTCCAAATAAAAAAGGAGTCAAACGTCTTTAAATATATTAAAATAAATCAAATGTAAAATAGTAGCTTCACTTTGTCAAACACACAACAGTCAATCTTATTTTTAAATTTTTACCGTAAACAGTAATTCAAAAATAAAATCTAGCAGCTGAACCTGAGAATAAATAAGTAACAAGCCACAACCAAAAAATTGCAGACATGTAAACATGTAGTGCCGTCTCACACCAACCAATTAAAGTGAAAGGGTCGGTTCCATAGATCGGCCTAATTATTCGATACCTGATCCAGCTAATTTTGTTAATATCTGGGCCAATATCCGATCCCAATATTGGATCGTTGCAGCTCTACTGTTGTTGAGGGTGATGTGTGCAGGTGTAGCTACACAGTAGAACAGTGCATCACCACTCCAGAGTCCAGGGTTTTGATTGGCCTTTCTAGCCTAATCCTATTAGCTATTAACTGCCATGTTTCCTGAGGAAACTGCTGCCTGAAAACACATGGCTATCATCTCATAGTCTGCTCCCGCTTTGTTTAAGAATCAGTTGTTTTCATGTTCCGAGTGTTAGGCAGCTGCTTAGAGGAGCCCATGGAGGAGCTTTTTTTATTTTTAGTTTTTTTAGTGAACAAGCCATTTGCCCTAATAGGCTAAATAAGATCTATATAAAGACCTTGGGAAAGGTTATGAGCCCTCGGATCTCTTGGGGTGGCCAAACTTTTACATGATGTCCTCTTTATAAGCTGATCAGTGTATATTAAGCACTAACAGTGTGCTCGATATGCTTAGAAATGTAACCTCAATGTAACAATGCAATTTGCAATATCCCCCCATTCACTAGGTCCCTCCGGGTGGTTCTGGGATTTTTGCTCACCGTTCCTGTGATCATTTTGACCCCACGGGCTGAGATCTTGCGTGGTGCCCCTGACCGAGGGAGATTAGCAGTGGTCTTGTAGGTCTCCCATTTTCTGATTATTGCTCCCACAGTAGATTTCTTCACACCAAGCTGCTTGCCTATTGCAGATTCAGTCTTCCCAGCCTGGTGCAGGACTACAATTTTGTTTCTAGTGTCCTTCGACAGCTCTTTGGTCTTCACCATAGTGGAGTTTGGAGTGGGACTGTTTGAGGTTGTGGGCAGGTGTCTTTTATACTGTTAACCAGTTCAAACAGGTGCCATTAATACAGGTAATGAGTGGAGGACAGAGAAACCTCTTAAAGAAGAAGTTACAGGTCTGTGACAGCCAGAAATCTTGCTTGTTTGTAGGTGACCAAATACTTATTTTCCACCATTATTTGCAAATAAATTCTTTAAAAATCAGACAATGTGATTTTCAGAATTTTTTTTCTAATTTTGTCTCTCATAGTTGAGGTCTACCTATGATGTCAATTAATTGAGAACTTGCACAATTGGTGACTGACTAAATACTTTTTACCCACTGTATATTGTGAATCATGATAACAAAATGTATCATGATACGATAAAATATCATGATACATTTTGTTATCATGATCATGATACGTATCGTATCATGATACGATAAAATATCGTCATATTGCCCAGCTCTACTATTACTGCAGAATACACAGTAATATTACATACGCTATAAAGTATTTGGACACCTGCTCGTTAATTATTTCTTCTATAATTAAGGATATTGAGAAGAGTGTGTCCTGCTTTTGTGGAAGTAACCGTCCCTACTGTCCAGGGAAGTAGGCTTTCTACTAGATTGCAAGGCATTGCTGTGCGGATTTGATTGCATTCAGCGACAAGCGTGTTAGGGAAGTCAGGATGTTGAATAAACACCACCCCACTTCATCATCCCCAACTCCCCCCAAAAGTATTGGATGGAGCACCTTTCTGGGTTTTTCAGCTTTATCTGTGAGCTTTTCGGAGATCAGTTCGTCTCGCGCTCTCGTTTTCTTTCTTTCTTTAGTACACTGGTGATAATGAATGCCTGTGTTTATTCCATCTCCCTCTCCTCTCTCTCTTGACTCGCACAGTGAGGATCAGGTGAACTTCAGAGGCTTCATGCGAACGCTGGCACACTTCCGCCCCGTGGAGGACAACGAGAAGAACAAAGACCCTGCTGCTGGCGAGCCCCTCAACAGCAGGAACAATAAGCTGCTCTGTGAGTCTGCTTTGATCACGACAGACAAACAAGCCTCAAACTCCTAATCACCTTAAACCGAACGAGTGGGCTTCTAACACACACGGTACTCTGTCACTGCTAGGTACACGCCACACAGCAGGGAGCTCTGGCTGCTGTTTTTTTATTATTATTTATTAATCAGCACAACAAGACATATCAGCTTATTATTGTTATTTATTTATGATATATTTATTATTATTGTTATTAACACAGGTCTAAAGGTGAGAGGGAAAACGCAGGTGCACATACAGTAAGAAAAGCACAAAATGTATCACGATACGATAAAATATTGTCATATTGTCCAGCTCTACTATTACAGCAGTAGACACTATAATATTACATATTACATAATATTACATAGATTTATTATATATTTGTAATCATTATTTACAGATGTAAAGGTGTGAGGTGGGGGAAGCAGGTACACGTACAGTGTATGTATCACAATACAATAAAATATCATGTTGCCCAGCTCTACTATTACTGCAGTATACACTATAATACTATATATACACTATAATTTATTTGCTATGTATTTATAATTATTATTATTATTATAATTAACTCCGGTGTAAAGGTAGGAGGAAAATTGCACAATACGATACACGATTTTTATCACGATAAAATAAAATACGATACAATAAAAATGTATCTATTATATATTTATAATAATAATAATTATTATTATTATAAATAACTCCGGTGTAAAGGTAAGAGGAAACTGCATGTTGCGATACGTGATTTTTATCACGATACAATAAAATATGGTCATATTGCCCAGCTCTACTATTACAGCAGTATACACTATAATATTACACATATATATATATATATATATATATATATATATATATATATATATATATATATATATATATATATATAATGTGTGTGTGTGTGTGTAATATTATAGTGTATACTGCTGTGTAAAGGTGAGAGGACAAATGCAGGTGCACGTACAGTAAGAAAAGCACAAATATATACAAATGAAAAGTACAGAATTGTACATTAACTTACAGTGTACAAATGCAGTACATACATTATTGAACATTATATTATTATTAAAATGTATAGGTTTCATATATAATCTGTTTACATTACTATTTACATGTAGGCTTTAGATGTAAATTCAGGCGTAGTGTGTGTGTGTAAGGGAGAAGTCTTTGTAAGGCTTAAGGCTTGTAAACTGAACAAACTGGAGGTGTTATTAGTGCTGCTGTTATATAATTTTTTTAAAAGCCCATTTCAACATGCTTAGTGCAAGTAAGGGATGCCTGTGTGATCGCCGCCGCCGTCTTTACCCATCCAAGCAGCCCATGTCAAACATTGATGGCGTGAAAGGGTGTGATGTGAAAATTCATCACAGGTCAGAGAGGGTCAGGTCAAGTACGGAGTACGAGTGCGAGAGCGAGACACTGCCTTCGTGCCCAATGTAGCTTCTTGTGTAATTCTGTCCATTGCACGTTTGCAAGCACTCCATGACCTTGATTGTTCAGTTTAGTTTCGGCGCTGGATCATTCTTGTAAATTCCCATTCAGAAAGGCGTGTTTGTCCGTTTCCACTGATTAAGCAACACATTTATAGGACTGTATAGGTGGAGGACAGTCTGAGGTGTAAAACGTGTGCCCTTTTTAAGGGTTTAAGGCCTAATCCTGGTCTAAATTCTGCTAAAGGGTTTAGACAATACTTTCAATAGTGATTGAAAATCTCCTAAAGCCCAGGACTGGTCTTAAGGTCTTAAGATCTGCTCAAACCACCCTTACGTGTCCACCCAGTATCTTACTGAGCAGCAGCGTCTCCATGTCTAATCCTTATTAGGCCTACCTCCTTTTTGATCATGCACACCCATGTCTCCTCCCTTGTGTAAACTTTTAAAGACCTTAGCTCATTTCATTTCCTAGGAATCTGCCTGTAACTTGCTTGTAACTCCTTTCCTGTAAATATGAATTCATGACGTGTTGATCACTTTCCAATCATTTCCTGTTTCGTCTCTTGCAGTTGCTTTCCGTCTGTATGACCTGGACAGGGATGATAAAATCTCCAGAGATGAGCTACTCCAGGTGAGCAGAGATTTCTATTACTCCAGCGTGCCAGGAGTCCGAAATCTGGCCCCTGTGGTCTTACAGTACTGAGCTCCTGTAGGGAACACCTCTTTGTTGGAGAAGCTTTGTTCTGTGGATAATCCCCCTTTGAGACACCTCTCCCTGTCACTGTCACCTGAAACCAGCTATTCAGTAAAGTGCAGGGCCTAACGGGGACTACTCTCAGTCACTCCTTAATTTCCACAGATGGTACAATTTCACAGTAATAATAAAGAGGTATTTGTATAGAATATTAGATGTATACATATGTTTCCATTTCTGCCGTCTAACGTGCTGCTGCTGTGACCGGGGGGGGGTCCACGAGTTTGAATCCCGAGCCATGCCGCTTTGCCTTCACAGGCCGGAGTGTCAGAGAGCAGGCAGTTGGCCGAGCTGAGTAGATAGTACTCCCTTAAAACGATGTTACCTGGTTCCGGTGAAGCTGGGGCCCGGTGCTTTCCTCCAAGTGTGTCGGCTGTGGTGATCGTCCAGCATCCTGACCCCACTAACAGTTTTGTTGCTGAATGCAGTCAGATCCTCACAGCAATGTTCTAAAATCTAGTAGAAAGCCTTCCTTCCTGGACAGTGAAGACAGTTACTCCAACAACATTTTTATAAATACACTTGATTTTGGGAGCAACAATGACTGAGGAGGTGTCCGAATACTTCTGTCCATGTAGTGAATGTGTAGAAGTGGTAGTAGTGGTTATTTTTTATTTTTTTATTATTTTTTTTTATTATTAACAACCATGAAAATGTGTGTGTGTGTGTATCAGGTCCTGCGGATGATGGTTGGAGTGAATATTTCTGACGAGCAGCTGGGCAGCATTGCCGACAGGACCATTCAGGAGGCTGACACGAACGGAGACATGTCCATCTCCTTCAATGAGTTCATCAAGGTAACCGACCACCTGTCACCTGTTGCACCTACAGTACACAGTATAGAAATCAAGAAGCAGATGGACTTTGTTTATTATTGCAGTCTTTCATTACTAAAAGCATATCGGAGGCTTAAAGCCCCTGTCTGCTCATTTTCAGCACTCTCTTCTGGCTGTTATCAGTTTTCCAACTATTTTATCCCGTAATTTTCCTCTGTTATATTTAATTTAGGCTCATATGTCTGCATCACCTGCCTCGATTCCACTACATCCTCCCACTAGTTCATCTACCCTGCTTCCCCCAGCGCTCAGCCCACCTGTGCTAATCACCGTGGGTTTGCTGGCCACACTCTCGCTAAAACTATGTTTTCCATAGTATATCATTTCAATAGAAAGCCACTGTCAATGTAATGTAATGTAATGTAATGTGAAGGTCATCATGCCCAGTGCCAAATCAGGGGGTTATGTAGCAGTGGAACTTCATTTTCTGGAGTGATGGAAGTGGTTATGAACCTATATGCCAAATACTGACTTAATAAAATAGCTAAACTTGATTTTTTAAGGTTTTTCTTTTTTAATATTATTTGATTGGATGTTGTCCTTGTTCGTGTGCATGACCCTTTATTCCCCACTCTCTATTCTAAAGGTGTTGGAGAAGGTCGACGTTGAGCAGAAGATGAGTATCCGCTTCCTGCACTGAAGCAGCGCTCCCTGCCCACAACTGAACTGAACTCTGACTGGAGGCCCCTCCATGCCAATATAAGAGAGCCCCACCCTCCCCGGTCCCTGACATTTCGGGCTCCTCCGCCTTCTTTCCTCCTCTTTCAGACCGTTCCTCCTTTCGACTTTCACTTTTTAAACTGTTGTTGTTTTGATCAAGGGGAATATTCATGTGCCTTCGATTGTTTTGTTGTTGTTGTTGTCGTTGTTTTGTTTTTTAAACACAGTCACTATGGCTATTCCCTTCAGTGTTAAAATCGTATTTATTCCGGACCATCCCGGACCATTCCTGGCTTGAACATACACATTATTATTTTATTGTTTTTTTGGTTCCGTGCAATAACAAAATAACAAAGTGTAGATAGAGCGCGCTTAGATGGTGAAGAACATTTAATATGGGTTAATATCCAGGAATTTTAAGTATGCAGACATCTGTTAAGGCCGATCCTATCCCTTTAAAGATAAGCTTATCTTTAATGCCCTGTCTTGTCCATGTTAAAATGAGTCACCGGATAAATAACGCTTTCCTCTCCAGCTCTCCCGAGAACTATGAACGAACAGGGACTGCAAGCAAACCTGTTGTGACCACATGAGCTGCTAGACGCTGTTATTCATGGGCTATTTGCACAGTCCCTTCACGGCCCACCAAAGCAAGCTTCACGATAACCTTCGCTCTTTTTTTTTCTAGTAGAGGAACTTCATTCCATGCTAGAAAAGAAGGAAAGCCGGCATTTTTTTATTATTATAATTTTTTTAGAGCAGCTCCGTTCCTTCGTTCCTTGCTTTTGAGGCCTGTGGGGTCAAGCCAAGTGCCATGGTACACCTTCCTGTGGTTTTCAACATGAACTTGAGGACTTCCTAATGTATGGAGTCTCTCTCTCTCTCTCATCCCCTCTCTCTGTGTTGTTTAGCTTTAGTTTAGTTTTCCTCAGGTTATAATCATGTAAGCTATAATTAGTCACAGCGAGCTAAATAGCGATGACAACCAGGTCTGATGGCCTTCTGACCACTCGGCTCAGTCGTCCAAGTGAGGTGGCAGCAAGTCCCATGTGGTTAACTGCTTTCTGTTTTCACTTCAGTAGGGAAAAATCAAGGTTCTCCTCCAGCAGGCTGGGTGATCCATGCATACACTTTTGGCTGGGAGGAAATGCCTCATTTAAAATATACGTACTCATTTAACACCAGCAAATCAGTTGGACATCGATTCACTGCTCTCACTCTCTTAAAAACCTAATAAAATAAAGGTGCAACATAGAGTTCTTTGAGCAGTGCTCCGGAGGAACTACTCTTTATGGTCTTGGTTCCATAAAGAACCATGTTAGGTAAAAGAAAACCGAACGCCATCTCTCCAAAACCAGCTTTCGTAGCATCTTTATTGTTCAAGGGTGTAGTTGAAGAAGGCCCACAACCCATCCGGGAGCTGTTGTCTGTGTAAGGCCGTACGTACACTGTTGATTGTCTTTAATTCTGCTAGAACTACAGCCGTGTGTTGATCCAGGGTACTTCAAATGAAACTCAGCAGAGCTCGCTGATTCTCTCTCCGTGTACAGATCTGTGTAATGTAGTGGGCGCTGCGCCCGTAGCAGTCGCTTGGTTGGGGTTTTCATTTAAGAGGAGGCTCCGCAGCAGCATCAGACTGGTTCTGGGAAATGGACCAGTTCCATGACACTTTTCTTACTCTGTATAATTTATCAATGCTATACTCTGTGATAAGCGAGGAAATGATGGGAAAACATGGTGTGTGATTTTGATCAAATAAAAATCAATAAATCAGCTGCCATGTTCAGTTCTTGTGGTTCCTCTTCAGTTAGGGGTTGCTCAACTGCCCATATTTAGCAAAGCAAGATGCAAGGCCATTTCATTAGAAAGATGGATACATTGGATGGCGTCCATCGTCAGATCTGATGATCGTGAAGATGAGCTCCAAGAAGTTGTGGTCTTGGCTCACCCCGTCCTTCTCAAGGATCAATCAGCCGCAGTCAGTCAGAGGGTCTTTGGAAAGTATCTGAGAAGGTGACTGAGGAGAAGCGAGTGGGCCTAGACCAGGACGTTGTACCCCTTTGATTGCCATATATTATTACTAGTTTTTTACAGTCTGGGTGACTATGCTGCACTACACCAATAAAAGTCCTTGGGCAAGACTCCTAACACTACATTGGCCCACCTCTGTAATACGAGTAGCTGTGGGGGTATAGCTCAGTGGTAGAGCATTTGACTGCAGATCAAGAGGTCCCCAGCTCAAATCAGGGGGAATAAAAATGAGTTGTAATTCGAGTAACCATATAAGTCCCTCTGGATAACAGCATCAGCTAAACGCCATCAATGTAAAGTGTTATGCCATTATAAATCTCAGGAATGGACACTGATGGGGTAAAAGGATTGCTCTACTGCGATCATTTATTAAGTAGGCCTGTCAAAGATAAGGTAAGTGTACGCCAGCAAATAGTTCCTTGTGATCGTAAACCCAATACAGCTGTATTACTGCCTTTGTAAAGTCAAGAGAGAGTCTTTGGAAAGTGTCTGAGAAGGTGACTGAGGAGAAACGGGTGGGCCTAGACCAGGAGGGTTGCTGTACTAGAGCAAACATAGAATGTAGAGGGGCACCGTTGTACCCCGCCATAAATTATTACTAGTTAGTACTATGAGTATTGTAATTGATGATAATAAAAGTGTTAGCATGAAGCTACGTAACCCAGGCTTTTAAATGAGGAGTTTACTGTTAAACCCAGTACAGCTGTATTACTTACAGTGTGGATCTTTAAGGGCGTGTATAACGCTTCACATTTTCCACAGGGATAAAAATGAGGGTATAAACTGAGTGCTTCTACTTCACAACACTGAAACTAAACAAAGTCTGCCTTTGTAAAGTGATTGGCTCAGAGCCACAGCACAATAAACTGGACAATCACTCGGGCTTTTGTGTTGTGGATTTGGAAAGGTTGAGTCACGCAGGTGACAGACCTGTTATCACTTCTATTGTTGGGGAACTGGGCTATCAGGGGTTGATTGGAAGTATTACAGTCTTATGCAATCTTTTTTTTCTTTTTCTTTTTTTTTGTAAACACAAGAATAATAGCCAATATCGAATAAAGCATGGTATGTTCAGGAAATACATTTTTTATAAGGTCTAAGACCTTGATTAGTACTTATTACATTAACATGTTCAGGGAATAGAGATCCCTCAATGTAAAAATGCCATGTGCAATACCCCCCCCCCCCCCCCCCCCACACACACACACACACATTGCATGCAATTAAGAGTAATTTGCAATTACCTGTAAATAATAGTATTGCTTTTTTACTTCTATTGTTTATAGTGTGTATATAGTGGTAATTTATCTACGTTTTTGCATCTGAGTGTCTTGCTATTCCTTTTCTGCCGAGACACTGAGAATTTCCTCACTGTGGGACTAATAAAGGATTATCTTATCATATCTTAACTGTAAATAGGAACAGAACAGTGCATTAAGTTAAATATATAAGCTTTATAAAGTCTATGGTCTATGGTCCACCAGTAGGCCCAAAAGTGTTATTACAGACTACTTCTATTACCACAAATAGCCCCATTAGTTGGTACAGAAGCCCCTGTAGTAACTGAGTAAACATCTGAGTGTAATAAGCCTTTCTGCGTCTGAAGATCGTCTGAAAAAAAGAAATAATAATAATCAATGCTCTCAAAGGTACAGTGGCTTCAGCTTGCAGTGTAGCTCTACAGTATTGACTGCTATTCAGAAAAGGTACTTCAGGGAACTGAACCTGGTAAGACAGGCCAGTCCAAGAACCTGCAAGAGCGCTTAGATAAGACAAGGGAGTGATGCGTCCTTCCACTGTGCAGCCTTGCTGGATTTGATAAACAGAACACCTTGCCAGCTGTGAAGCATGAGGGTGGAAGCATCAGGCTATCAGGCTTTGGAGTTGTGACCCTTATGCAAGCTGGGTTACTATGCTCTGATTCTGCAAGGTGCCCTGAAATAGCAAAGAATGTTTCACCAGAATTTCACTCCCTGTTCCCTTCTCATCAGCTCTGAGGGGGAAGCATGCCGTGACTCGCTCTGAAGATAAACATGCAGATCAAACACACCTGACTAATAAATAGGTCTGCATTCCTGAACGATCTAGTGGAGCACGCCACACTCCAGATACTTTGTTGGAACCCAGCTAACATGCCCATGTGGGGTCTATATGGGTAGCCCAACTGGGAAGCAGAAGGTTTTGTCCTCGAGTTTTAGGTTGGCCACACGTTTGGATGCCCACCAGGGTCAGCGATGTGACCTGGAGGGGTTAAGCATGGGACCCATCTGGGTTGTACACTGCTCATGTGGCCTTGATGTGAGGTTAAGGTGGGCTGTAACAATAGGGCCCATTTGGGAAACCCAACTATCCCAGTATATGCAGACTGCTCTGCTCTCAGTGGTGTAATATTGCCTCCTAGTGTCTGAGAGTGGGAGTACAATGCTTATATATACATATATAACTAGATACCTAGTCTGTGACCTCAATATATTATCACGTGGCCTCAAAATACACCACACACCCAAATGCTTGTGGAAACCCATTCCAATGAATACATTCAGCTACTTTAGGTTGCACCCCATTGCTGAAAACATTGCCATTGCAAATGCACATCCCTTCTCTAGTACCTGCAGAGAAGTCCTGCCAATACAATAGGACTCTCTGGAGCCGATTGCCATGAACCTATTGGCTTTATACCGGAGCATTGAGCTGGGGTGGTGATCAACCAACATCCTGACCTCACTAACATTCTTGTCACTGAATGCAAACAAATCCTCACAGCAATGCTCCTCCGAAATCTAGTAGAAAGCCCTCTTCTCTGGACACTAGAGACAGTTACTCCAACAAAAGCAGGGTGGATGCATTTTATTTTTAATACCCCTGATTTGGGAAGAAACAATGAATGAGCAGGTGTCCAAATACTTCATCTATATCTCATGGCCACTACACACATTACTACATTTCTGGCATATTACATCTCGTGGCGTAAATATATCATCTTGATCCTCACCCCAATGTTAATTTGTGGGCTCAGTATATTGTATTGTAGTCAATATATATCATTCATTTGTTGTGTCTATACATTATTTAGTGGCCTCGATATATTATCTTGTGGCCTCAACATATTATGTTGTTACCCTGCTTTGGTCAAAACACACACTGTCACTGTATTTTTTGGTTAAATAATATTAATTAATAAAATTAATGTTTTTTTTTATTATTACTATTTTATTTACAGTAAATAAATAAATAAATAAATAAATCCCAAGCCAAGCCGCCTCGAGTCCGCTCATCGACGTCACTTCCGCCTTCCCGCTCCAGGAGCTCCTTTGTTAGAGCAGCAGCATAAGAAGCCGTTTCTCCGCCATCGGCAGCTCGGCTCCTCCAGACACCGTCCCCGAGCAGCCTCCTCACTGCAACCGAGTACTTTCATCTGGTTAACATCGCCGACATGGACACGAAGGACAACCGCAGTAACACCGCCGCCGCCACCGCCACCAAGGGAAAGAAGATAAGCCCCGGCGGCAAAATGGAGAACGAGAGCAAGTACCTGCCCGAGCTCCTGGCGGAGAAGGACAGCCTGGACTCGTCTTTCACGCACGCCATGAAGCTCCTCGCTGCAGGTAAGCCCCTCACGGTGCATCCACGCACACGCTTCACCTCCTTTGGCGGTATATCTTTTAGTTGAGTGCGGGTCTGTTGATGGAGGGGGCTGCTGTTAATGCCTGGCTAGCTAGCTAGCTACAACGTGGGTGTACAACGCGGCCTGGCGAGCTCTCTTCGGCCTCAGGCTTAATTCTGACGTGCCTAGCTAGCTATAAACGTTTAACTCAACATCTACTAACATCTAACATCTGTTTTCTGAATAATTTAAGGCTGTTTTAGTGTCCGTAGAAGATTATTTAGCGTTTATTTGAAGGTAGCTCGCTAGATAGCGGTCCACCTTAAATCTGCCGTATAAGCGCCGTGTTCGCGCTCCTCCCCCTCCACGGTCTAACCAGTGCAGCATTTAAGGTGGACCGGAGGGAGACCTTAAGTTTCAAGCGCCGTGTTTTTACCTAGGCAGCTCCCTCCAGTATTAGCGTGCTAAACAAATGGCGCACTGTATTGTCTGCGAAAAAGCTTCAAGTTTAGACAGTGTTCGTAAATTTGCTGGTCCACCTTAAATATTGTGCATAGGGGCCGTGTTAAAGCTGATTCGGCGCTGCAAGTCAAGCCAATGCAACGATTTAAGGTGGAACGGCTAACCCTAGCTTAGCCTAGCCGTTTGGAGCTAGCTAACGCTACGGCTAATGTAATTTGGTATAACGAAGGTCTACAGTGCTTTATGTGGCCTGGTCGGTTTCTGACCGCAAAATGTAGATAATGAAGAATAAAATAGGACTAATTTTAATATTAATAACTAATATTAATATCCTAGTCCAACATGTAGTGGGTTATCGCCGTTATCTGCTCCAGACAATGGGGTTAGTTAGCCACCCAGAAAGGCACACAGCTCCTCTGTGGTGAGGTGTGGGGTTTACATTTATTTTATTTATCAATAAATTATTTATAATATAACCGAGATTGTAAATCTCTACTCGAGTGGCTTGGTATTAAAGCTGAACGTGTGTATGTATAAATAATTAATAATTTAATAAATATTTTTATTATTATAATTCCATAATTACTAGATTAAGCCATTTTTATTATTATTATTATTATTATTTTTTTTTTTAAATCTTTCATTAACAACCCCCCTCTCTTTCAGCCTTTTGTCTGAATGTGCCCCAATGGTATAATGGGGCGATATGCAGTGGGGGCGTGGCTAACCCCCTTCAGGGGGCGCTGTTGTGCCTGCACCCCTTCCTTACAATAAGCAGCAGCATCAGCAGCAGTTATTTATATTGATATAGATGTGCAAATATATAGCTAGTCGTATTGAAGTTTGGCCACCCCTGCTCAATTGCATGCTTTTCTGCAAAAATTGAGTCACATTCCCAGAGCACTTGCTGTAAGTACCTTTAACGGTTCTCTTAATATTCAATTCAGGGAATGGAAATGTGCATCTAAGCTAAGGATCCTACTTTGGGTCTTGGAGCAGAATAGGAAAGAGAACCAGGTTCATGATGCTCTCAAGATGCTGCACAACATTTCCATCCAGTAATGCTGATCATTTGAGGATTTCAAGTGGTTTTGGCTTGAGCTCGGTTACAATGTGGTGGAAAATGCTAGCAAGTCTTTGGATTGCTTCCAGCATGTCTTGTGGGACTACAGGCTGGATAATTAAATGGTGCTTTCCCCCCATTATGGATTAATCCAAATCCAGCAACAACCTTTGAGTGGTTTCTGCATTTCCCCCTTCACGGCACACTAAATTAAATGCTACCTTTTTAAGCGTGACTCAGCTTCGGTGCATGCTTCAATAAACACTGGAGCATGGCGGTCCTGCAAGATGTGGTACATGTATTTAGGGCATTGCTTGCCTTTCTATTTAAGGAGCTAGTTGCCCTGCTTTTTCTTGAAATTTGTTCTGCAACTGGGAAGGAGATTGATCAGGTCATTATTTAGGTTTATCAGATTTTGGTTTCACATTTGCAGTGTATTTATTTGTGCTGAGTTTGCCTTTCCTCCTGTTGGAGGTAGGGGGTAGATGATGGTAAACAAACCGTGGGCAGTTTTCTTAAAGGCAGCAACTGACATTGTCATGATCACCATGTTAAATGTGCCCCTGTTGGTAAAAGCATTGTGAAACTGAAAGTGCTTATTTGGTGTTTGTTACAGAGATCGAAAGGATTCAGAAAGGAGAGCCTAAAAAAGACGAAGAGACCTACTTGGACCTGTTTACCACCAAGAATGTCCGGGTGAAGGAGCGTGTGCTCATTCCTGTCAAACAGTACCCACGGGTGAGTGGTACCCATTGAAACCCAGCTGAAGTATACAGGGAACACATTTTCAGAATAGGTAACTCTGTCTTGGCTGACGAGAAAGCAAATTAACACGGCATCTCTGATTATCCTGCAGTTTAATTTTGTTGGGAAGATTCTTGGACCCCAGGGCAGCACCATCAAACGACTACAGGAGGACACTGGAGCCAAAATCTCAGTCCTGGGGAAGGGCTCCATGAGGGACAAAAACAAGGTAATTTGAGGTGTTGTCCAGTGAACTAGCATCACACAGCCTGTATTCTCAGACTGAATAGGCAGAATACCTAATCCTCCTTTTGAGTCCTCATTATTATTATTATTATTAAGCTGGTAATGTGACTGGAAAACAGGTCTCTTACATTTCTTTTATTGCAGAATGTGCGTACTGCCACTGTACTCTAAACTAACAATGTGTTTCTGTTGTATTGTTTAGGAGGAGGAGCTCAGGAAGGGAGGTGAACCCAAATATGCCCATCTTGCTATGGAGCTGCATGTCTACATTGAAGTGTTTGCGCCCATCCCGGAGTGCTACCTGCGCATGGCTCATGCAATGGAAGAAGTCAAGAAGTTCCTAATGCCTGTATGTTTCACTTGAGATTATAATAAATAAAATCAGTTGATTCTTTGCATTATTAATAAGGGATAGATGCTCTTCTCATTGTTTAGTTTGTAATTTTGGAAATAGAAAATAAAGCTTAAGTTGGTGTGCCTTAAGGAGTTGGTGACCTACATGACCTGCACACTCAAGATTGGTGGCAAAGGTGGCATTTTAGTTCACTGGGTTGAAGAAAATGTTACTGTCTTGTTCTAAAGGGCTTTGCTTGAAGCCTTAATGCAAGCTGACTTGACTCTCCTCCCCAAATAAACTGCATAGTCTGTGAGGAGTCTTGTTTGCATGTTGGTCCAATTACCCCTTGTCAAAGCAGACTGGGAGACTAAGATTGTGCTGCCAACAAGTTGGTGAACTTTTAAACCCAGTGTTGATGCCAGTTTTATGCCAGTAGCGCTAAACTGTTAAAGCCTTGCAGCACAGCAGTCTGTCTCTTCCTAAAGTACTGAGTGCCCCCTTTCTTTTGTTTTTCAGGTGGATAACATGGATGAGATGCACCCAGACCCATTCATGGATGTCGGTTATCTGAATGGATCGCAGGATGGTCCGAATCGCGGAAGAGGTGGTCCTGTCAGAGGCCGTGGAGGCCCACCACCTTTGGCTGGAGCCAGGTGAGAATTCCCTTGTTTGTTGCCTCAAAGGCTGCATATTGACGAACTTGTGCTGTTTTTGAAATTAACTCATTTTGTTTTGCCATAGGGGACGTGGCATGCCCCCTCGTGGCGGAGCACCCCGTGGTGGAGCTCCGCGAGGAGGCCCAGGCAGAGGCGCCGCCTCTAGAGGGGCTCCTGTGGGCCGAGGTGGCCCTCCTTCCGCCTCCTCTAATCGCGGAGGAGCTTCCGCACGGTCCAGGCCCCCTAGTGCCCCTCAGAGGATGGCCCCTGCACCAGCGCTCTCCCACCAGCATCAGCAGCATCACCAGCAGCCACCAGAGTCATACGGGGAATATGTGAGTTTCGTAGCCTGATCCTCAACTTGCACTTCACCCATTTCTCTGCCTTACCTGAGGCGTGCTTGCTTTTCTCTTAATAACTGATGCCCCCGTCTTCTTCTAGCCTTACGAAGAGTCCTACACCGAACCTGCTTACGAGGGTTATGAGGGCTATTACAGCCAGCCAGCTCCACAAGCGTAAGAAACATGACTTTATCAGCTGCATGCAAAATATTCCTCTTATCTAAATGCAAGCATGGAGTACTATTTTTATTTTAGTACTCGCTCAGTTAATCATTTTGAAACGGTCAACCTTCTTTAATCTGCATGTGATTTGATAGTGGTGGTGTTTCTGGGAACGTTGTTCAGTACCAGAAGACCAAGTGAATTTAACTACAGTCTTCTGTCCTTGCAGCGACACAGAGTACTATGACTACGGTCATGGTGAAGCCCAGGAGTCCTATGGATCTTATGGTAAGGCACCATTTACCTTCCTACAGTGCCGTTGCACCAAAAATGAGTTAGTCTATGAAATGTCTGTCTGCCAACTGTACTGCAGGTTATTTTATTTTTTTTGGAAAACGAGAGCTCAAGTAGATCAACTGTTATTGGGTTTGTAGTGTATAAATTGAATAGTACCTCTGAACATGTAGTGTTGGAGTTTAATCATACAGAAGTGCTTATTTCTCTAATGTGCGTTATCCTCAGTGTGGATTCATTGCATTTACATTTTCTCTCCTGCCCCCTCCCCTCTCTTCCTTTCCTCCAGCTGATGATGACTGGGATGGTGCTGCTTGGGGTGGCAGCGGAGGAAAGTCTGCTTCTTCGCGGCAGAACAAAGGAGCGTATCGGGAACATCCGTACGGAAGGTTCTGAGATGCGTCAGATCACTTTGGCTGCCTGGGCAGCCGCCTCCCCATTGTAACTCCTCCTTTTAACAACTCAAAGTAATTTTAGATATTTTTCTTTTGTGTGGTATTTTTTGTTCTTTTTATTTGCCACTGACTGCTTTTTAATGCTTAAAAGTTGTTGGGACACAAACCTTTTGTAGTTACGTATAAGGACTGTGCTTATTTTTCTGTTTTCCTATTTGCCTTGTCTTGCGCGTTGACTTTTTGCTTATGATTTTGAACGGCTGATTGTTTCTGTGAGTAATTAGGGCTATGTCTTGTAGGTAGTGTTTTTTCCGCAGGTCCTGTGGATAGCCTAATTTGCTTCAAAAACCTAATGCATGACAGTCCAGTACACTTGGTTAATATTTAAAAGCGCTTTCAGTACCACAATACACACAAAATAGCCTTTTTTCCTCAACCGAAGGCTTTAAAATGAATGGGGGGGAAAGTAAAGGTTTAGACAAATGTACAAAACAAGACCTTTTTAAACACATTAACTTCAGCCTTTCCGATGTATAAATTTGATATCAACTTTCAGCTTGTAGGCAACACTCTTTAGTTTGTGTACGAAAGAAAAACCCAACAAGTGTCTTTCCCTGCTAGAAAAATATGGCTAGCCCAAAAGGTGTATAAGTTACCTGCACTTATACTACACTTAAACTTCAAATCTCTACTTTGCTGTTTTTATAGATCTGCGTTTCTCAATATACGCATACTTGTGTTCGTTGCCTAAATAGGAACCAAATCTGTTTGTTTTCTGTAGTATGTCAATAAAGCGCAGTGTTCTTTTTCAGCTAACAAAACTTGGTATTTTTGCTTTTGTTGTAGCGTTCAGTACATAAATGTCATCCACTAACAATTAAGTTCTGCTAAAACTGAACTTTGCATGCAAAAATGCCACATGTTGTTCCATGCAAAAATATTGTGTATAAACCGTTGCTTATTAGAATCCAGTTAAGGTAGCTGCTGTTACATTGTGAATATGGCAATTTTTCTAATTCCGACTTCATGTCCCGTTTGTATTACAATTAAAACGTAACTGAAGAGAATAGAAAATGCTCAGTTCCTTCATTTTGTCCATCTACGTAATTTGCAATTTACTAACCCCCCCCTTATAAATGTACCTGTTTATCTGCTTAATTGAGTTCAATGATTTATACACAATACATAATTAGTTCTACTGTCTTGAAACAGGTCTGTGTGCTGTTGAGCTGCACCAAGACCAGCTGATGTCTCTTAAAAAATTTATTGCTCACTCCATATTTTTCTTCCATTGAAAAGGATCATGAAGCGAGACCTGCAAAGTGCCCTCTAACCCCCCAAAAATAGCCCCCCCCCTTTTTATTTAAGGAAGGTAACGTATAATCAAAAGCCACCAAGATGTCTCCAGAACAAAACGTAGCGTTTGCTCCTTGAGCTTGTGCATCAAAATGTAACAAGGAAAAAGGGAGAAAGCCTCTTACCTCGTGCTCGACGTGACTCCGGTTTAAATGTATGTGTAGTGTGACTGAAACCCGTACTGTGAAGAAGATTGCAAACTTGCAGGCTTACTTGGCTTTCGTGGGCTGACAAAATAAAGAACAAAATTGGGGAAGGAGGCGTAAAGTCTAGGAAGCGCAACAAAAAAGGTAACATCTGCCCTAAATCTCTTTTCAACACAACTGTTATTTATTTTTGTGTTTAAAAAAAAAAAAAAAAGAAGAAGAAATCTCACCAAAAATGCAAGAAATTTAGGCCTGGAGTTCAAAATCTGTAGATTTACGTAACCTTGCCATGCCATTTAAAAGTGGTTTTGAAAACCACCTTTTATTTTTTTTTTATACTGTATAGAACTGTAGTGTGCAACTCTTGCTCTAAAATATGCTGCTTAAAAAATAGTTTTGACTCTAAATCGTTATTTTTAACCAAAAATAGTTTTATTAGTCATTTAAGTTATTAAAAATAGATTTACTAAAATTCAGTATTTAAAAAAAAAAAAAAAAAGCATGAGTTGCATAACTTGAGCTGCTTGGTTTTGATCTGTGATCTTTTTCGGTCACTGACTTGATTTTCCTCCTGTGTTCTGATGTCGACCAGATGCTGATGCTGATACCTGATGGTCTTCCTCAGGGCTCAAGTCATCTAAACAGACACTAAAGGTAAGCTTCGTTGGTCACACTTTGAAGCCCTGTCCACACATCCAGATATTTTTACTGACCTTCATCCCTCTGTATTTGAGGAACAGAGGTTTAATCCCCAATTACACACGACTTCCTTTGTAGTGCACTGCACCAGTCAGTAAACTCCCTTTAGAGTTAATATCTCTAACGGCAGAGTATGTGTATGATGCAGTCTGAGCTCTAGCATCATCTGTGTGTAGACGAAAATGGTATGAGATTCAGCCAGAAACTAATCAGTGCTAATCAGTGACCAGAAACACTGGTTGTGTGGACAGGATGTCTTAAGTGCAGACACAAATGTTCTGGACAGGCCAAGTTAATGCTGACTTCAGAAGTGATAAACTTAGAATATTAATTTTTCTTCTCTCCCCTTAAATAGGTGCTGTTCCTGGTCTATCAGGGGAAGGCTTCAAATAATGCTTTTATTTATTTATATCTTTTGACTTTCAAGTTACTGAAGGTCTTTTTTTTTTTAATTTTTTTTTTTTTTAAGAGATTTTACTGTAACTTTTTAAATGAACACTTTTTTTACTGTGATGTTTTTCAGTAAACCTTCCATTTTCTAACATTTGTGTGATTTCTGAATTTCTTTGGGTCTTTTTAATTTGACTTTATTAATGGCGAATGTTGTGGTGGTTTAGGAATTTTAGCCTGCACGCACAATGCAAAGACTATAGTTATGCTATATAACTGTTTAGACTCTTTGGCCTCTCAGTTCGGGTCGTCAATATTATGTATGTGAGTTTCCGAATTAACTTCAGGAACTCCAAACTGGACATCCTTGCAGTAAAATAAAGCTGCAGCTTTCTGTATTTAAGGGTACGGTTTAGTACGGGGTGCCTGAATGAGCTTTAACCCCTGCAATTGTCTAGTTCACCAGGCTTGTGGCAGCCCTGTAATGCAAGAGACCCTGCAGCTGTTGGTTAGCAGCTTCACGTAATGTTTGTATCACCTGTGAGAATGGGAGGACTGGGTGACCATTTCAGATGGGGGGGGGGGGTATGACTTAATCCAAGACAGACTTGGATGGTTTTGTTTTTATTATTCTTAATAAAAGAACCACTGCTCAGGATTTTCAGAAACAGGCTCTAGAGTTCGCTCAGGATGGTGCAATAACAGGACTGGCCCCTGGAGTCTGTAGGGCCAGACAGTCTAGGCTGGTAGAGGTGGTGTATAGGGGTGTGGGGAAGGTTTTCTTGCCACCCTTTGGAACATTGATGCCAATCATCCATCACTTGAAGACCACAGTCAGTCTTGTCTGTTTACTGCTGTTGGCCATCTGCATCCTTTCAGGGCTGCAGTGTACCCTGCTATTAATAGTTACTTCCTGCATGATAATGTGCCTAGTCGTGAATGATGGTCCTCTTAAAGTCTGGAGCTCCTCAGCCCCACCAATCACTGTGGCAGTACTTCCCTTCACTTTCCTTAGTCCTGTAGAAATAATGCCCATGTCAAATTTGCAATCACAGGCAGAGCTGGACTCATCTACTTGCAGGTCCTGCTGCAGAGGACTGCGCTCGTCCAGCCATCAAGGTGGTCAATAATCACTTCATTCCTAAGTGTAACCCCACCTTCTTACCATATAGCAGACAATAAATAAATGGGTGGGTTTGTTTTGTCATTAAAATATACAGTGGTGGGCGGAGCTACATGTCATACTGCAACCAGCCAGCAGAGGTGCTAGACTTCCATCAATTAGGGGCTTGCTCTAGCACCCTCTACCACTTTATGGTTCTGAGAAGCACCGCCCCTTCCCTAAACGAAGAGTCTGATTGGTCTGTTGCCCTGCCTCTCAACTGAATTAAAGACTAACTGGATCCACGTCCACTGATAAAGGAGGGCCTGTTAACAGTAGGGGGCGCTGTTTAGACCACATCTTATTGTTTAGCCCCTTAGATTTCCACTGAAATTACGGCAGTACGTTATTCTTTGACATTCAGCCATTATTTGCTTTTGTTAGTAATAAACTTGATAAACCACATAATTAAAATATTTAAAAATTGTTATTTATTTATTTAAATTATTTCAGAAGCTACTAAGTAACTGCCCAACTGCTATGCAAAGAAAATAACCTTTAGGATCACAATCAGTAAGGTGTGGGAACAAGATCCTAAGTCATGGCCACAACTTAGGATCTCATTCCCACACCTTGCTAATCTGTGGCCACAACTCAACAAGTAAGACATGGACACATTTACCACTGCTCCACAGCCCAATGCTAGGAGGAGGGGGGGTCTTTATACCCCTCTAGCCCATACTTGGCATGATGCCAATAGCTCAATTTTTATCTGCTCATCTATTGGAGTGTTCTTCAGCCAATACGACCCCCCACTGCCCATCATTACCGGTGTAAAAGTGTTTATTAGAGCAGACTCCAATTAACTTGGGTTATTATGGCCTGTTATTAAAAATTAAAATGAGGGGGAAAATTAATTATTAAAGAAATAATCATTAGATTATTAAAGATTTTAAGGTGGATCAGATCATTTGAGGAATTTCAGGCTCATGTCAACACTCTACCTCTTTATTCTACTAGCATGACCACTAGCCAGATAACTAGCCAACTATGTAACTACTTCAGACCCAAACTGGGGTTTTGTCCAGTCTGGAGATTGGTCGGCCTCTGGAGGTAGATGGCCATCACTCAATAGACTCGTTGGAGGACCTACAGTCACAGCAGGAGGCCAGTCTTTGTCCAGTCTAGTTTAGTTTGATCACTCAAAAGATTTGTGGGCGGGGCAAAGTCATGCTTATTGAACCCTCACAACCAGGATGTGTAGAAGCTCTCAGCAGCTTCCACAGTCAAGCAGACCAGAGTAACACACACCTCCACCTGATGAAGGAGAAAGAGCAGCAGAAGATCCTGCAGCACCATCTTTGAGCAGCAGAGAGCAGAACAACGTCTCCAGAGGAAGAGAAGAAGAAGGAGCAGTGAAAGCAGGTGAGTTAGTAACTAAACTCTGCTCTAATTTCAGTAGAATTGTTCTCTAGTGAAGAAAACACCTCACTGAGCTGAACTTCAGCTCTAATGCTCAGTGTGCTGCTCCTCCTGCTGAAGAGTCTTTCACACACTGCTTTATCCATTTAGAGAGGATGAGCTTCAGCTGGGAGACTGGAGCTTCACCCTCAACTGAAAGCTGGTGTTTGAAGCTCAGGTTGAAGCTGCTGTGCTGTTTCTCATGAAGAAACTGCTGTAGTTTTACTACAGTAACGCTGTGCTCACCCTCACACCCTCCTGAAGTTCACCTCAGAGACCTTCAACAGTCTGATCTTCACTGAACTTCTCCTACATGAGCTCCTGCTGCTGGACTCCTAGTGGTGGATGCTGGTGGTGCAGATGGACACCTAGTGGAGCTGGGTTTGCCCTCCATCGTCGTCATTAGTAGTATTTCTCAGTAGAAGTTCTGTCACAACATCAGGCTTGTTCTGGACTGAGGAGCTTTGAGGAACTTCATTCAGGAAGAACAGCAGGTTCTAAAGGTTCTTTATGGACTGTTAGTAACAAGGCTCCTAAAACTGTGGAGCATCTGTAGATGGTGGTGTGGTGGTGGTGTTGCTGGTGGTGCTAGCAGGAGTGTAGTAACTCGTTTGGCTTTAGAAGCTGCAGCTGCGTGGCTCGACCACCAGGGGTCTGTAGAGTGCAAATGCAGTAATAGTAAGTTTCAGTCATTAAACAGGGGGGTAGATATGGCAGTTTTGGGGGGCTTTAGTCTGGGGTGAAGCTGTAAACTATTATTAAGCAGATAAACATGTTTAAAGTAAAGTTTGCAGCTGATTATTTTTCTAATCTTCAGTATTTCTGCACATGGAAATCAGCCAGAGAAGACTGGATTCACTAAATGAATCAGATCATTAATTTGATACAGTTGGATGCTGCTGGGTCTCAATTCAGGACCTTTTTTAATGAAGCGGTGACTGAACATGTGTCTTTTAGTGATTGTTATTAGTTATAATTTCAGCTTTTTTATTTTTTAGATCTTCCAACATTAAGGGTCCCCATCTTACACCCTGCGTAAGGTGCGTCACGATGCTCATCGCTGTCTTACCCCCCACCAACAGTCTATTTCCACTGCTTCCACCTGCGGCGTTTAAACAGCAGCACTGCTGGTGAATATATCTACACTGATGGGAGCGGGGGTCTCGAAATGAGGGGTGTTCAGGTCAGTTTCTGGCGTGTTGCTGTGTATCTTGGCGATGGAAAACACAGGAGGAGCTCCACTGACTGAAAACAGCCTAGGCAGACATTCATCAGCAGTCAGACGCTCGTTGCGATCTTGGCGGTGAGTTGTCAACACAGGCGCGTGCAGCCCGGCGCTCATATCCCCCCCCCCCCCCCCGAAATAGCAATCCACCAAAGTCAGACCTCACCTGGCTCTTAAAGGGAACGACGAGAGACACGCTGATTGGTTTACTGAACGTCCCAAAAAACAGACCCATGATTAAATAAGAGACCCCGTCCCCCTGTCGTTCCCGTCCTTACAATACCAAAGACACACCAACACGCCCTAAATCAAGCTGTATGGTTGACGACTCACCTAAAGATCGATAAAATAGGGCCCTAAAAGTTCACCATCTGAACCACAAGCTGAGCCTCATAATGTCCTGATCCATTTAGCTAACATGCTAATCCTGCTATAATTCTACCAGACAATAATAATCAATAATTCCATACAGATCTAATTTTACATTCCTACTGAATGACACTGTGTTTTTACTGTTCACATAAAGGCTGAGTTCTCAACTGTCCGTGTCCATCTCTCTATTAGCAGGGGTGGGAAAGCGAAGCGTGGGCCGGAGTCCAGCACAGTTTGCTGATTTTCCTTCTCTGACACACCAACTAACCCTGGAAAGATGTGAGAGGAAGCAGCTGTGCTTAAGCAGGTAAACCAAACAGCTGTGCAGGAACCCTGTCCTGCAGCACTGCACTTCTCCACCCGTGGTCTAAAGGCTTTTCTCCCCAGTCTTTTTCAGACCGCGACTCTGAGCTGATCCTGAGCTGCTGACAAGAGAACCGTGTTACCATCCCTCCACCAGCTACAACACCTGCAGTGGAAGCACAGGCCCCTTTCTCAGACTGGACTTCTGGCTGCTGGACTGCGTCCCTTCCTGAAACGTGTCCATCAGTGATGAAGAGACAGAGACTGAAAGACTGTAGAGAAAGTGTGTGTGTGTGATTAAACTGCTGTTCTAACAGCTCAGAGTGGACGAGTCCTCCTTTTAGTGTGGAGAGCAGCTGGAAGTGGGTCCTCCAGTCAGGAACATCTCCACTGCAGTTCCTGTGATGAGCTGCTGAGTCTCAGCTCAGCTTCACTGCTTTAACAGGGAGAGAGAGGGCGAGAGACCTTATGTTTGTATGGAGAGGGAGGTCCCTATAAGGTGGAGCTCCAGGAAGAGACTAACACAATAGTGAGTGCTCCCAGAGTTCCAGAGTGCTCATTTGCATATTAAATGAGCAACTGACCAATCAGAAGCAAGCAAAGTGAATGACTGCTTAAATACCCTGAGATGTGAGCGGTGTTCTCGATGATGGTGAATTGTAAAAATAAGCAAATTTGAAGTTTTTCTTCACCGTGGATGAGAACACTAGCGCAGCAGAATAAGTCAAACTCAGTGGCCAGATTTTCCTCAAATTTTGAAAAGCAAAAAATTTCTTTTTTCACTTCTGTAGTTTTGCAGCACTTTCTTTTCTTAGTTCCTCACTCTCAGACTTTCCAGCGTCGGGGCCTCCGCTCGGGGAGCCTAGACGCCTCCGGCCTTCCAGCGTCGGGGCCTCCGCTGGGGGAGCCTAGACGCCTCCGGCCTTCCAGCGTCGGGGCCTCCGCTGGGGGAGCCGAGACGCCTCCGGCCTTCCAGCGTCGGGGCCTCCGCTGGGGGAGCCGAGACGCCTCCGGCCTTCCAGCGTCGGGGCCTCCGCTGGGGGAGCCGAGACGCCTCCGGCCTTCCAGCGTCGGGGCCTCCGCGCGCAGAACCCAGGCACATCTGGCCTTCCAATTTCGGGGCCCAGGCGCCTCCGGCCTACACCCACAAAGGGTGGAGAGCAAGAAAGAGTAAATTTGGGCCAATGAAACCAGTAACACTAGACCCAAACTTATACCCTTCCTCTGTTATGAAGCTGTAAGTATGTTAGAACTAGTTTTATCAGTTATGGCGACTTCATTATGCAAACTCCTCCCACTCTACCATGAGTTTGAAGTCTGGTTCATCATTTCAGGTGATTAGTAGAAGTTGGTTTTTCTGTTTATCAGTTTATACTGAAGCTCATTTCACTGTGAAGACCCAAACCTCTCAATCTTAAGCTCTGTGTCTCGGTTAGAAACACCAGAATCAGAACATAAACTGCTGTGAATTTCTCTCCATAAAGAAGAACAGCATCCTTACACACCCAGACCCACCCTGAGAGAACCAGCCAGCACTTTAACACTAGGCTTCACATTTATGGTAACAGCTCTGATCTACCAGCGATCAGTGTGTGACCTGGAGGGTCCTCCCAGGTCTGTTCAGTGGGTCACACGCTTTGGGTCAGTGCTTTTTGGTATAGCTTTATAGGCCAGTTATATAATAGCACAGCTCTGTGATGCAGGTGTGGAGTTAATCAGGTGAACTTCACTACACTTCTACACTTATACAAGTGTTACTTAAACTAAATGGACCCCCCTATATAGCGCAATGCTAATGAGGGAGGAGTAAACTTGTAGACTCAATAGGCTCCCTATATAGCACAATGCTAATAAGGGAGGAGTAAACTAGTAGACTCAATAGGCTCCCTATATAGCCCAATGCTAATAAGGGAGCAGTAAACTAGTAGACTCAATAGGCTCCCCTATATAATGCAATGCTAATGAGGGAGAAGTAAACTAGTAGACTCAATAGGCTCCCCTATATAATGCAATGCCAATGAGTGAGGAGTAAACTAGTAGACTCAATAGGCTCCCCTATATAATGCAATGCCAATGAGGGAGGAGTAAACTAGTAGACTAAATAGGCTCCCTATATAGCGCAATGCTAATAAGGGAGCAGTAAACTAGTAGACTCAATAGGCTCCCCTATATAATGCAATGCTAATGAGGGAGAATGAAACTAGTAGACTCAATAGGATCCCATATATAGTGCAATGCTAATGATGCTATAAACTAGCATAATAAATAGGCTCCCCTATATAGCGCAATGCTAATGAGAGAGGAGTAAAGTAGTAGACTCAATAGGATCCCCTATATAATGCAATGCTAATGATGCTATAAACTAGCATAATAAATAGGCTCCCCTATATAGCGCAATGCTAATGAGAGAGGAGTAAACTAGTAGACTCAATAGGCTCCCCTATATAATGCAATGCTAATGAGGGAGGAGTAAACTAGTAGACTAAATAGGATCCCCTATATAGCGCAATGCTAATGATGCTATAAACTAGCATAATAAATAGGCTCCCCTATATAGCGCAATGCTAATGAGGGAGGATTAAACTAGTAGACTCAATAGACTGCCCCAAATAGCACAATGCTAATGAGGGAGGAGTAAACTATCATACTAAATAGGCTCCCTATATAGTGCAATGCTAATGAGGGAGGAGTAAACTAGTACACTAAATAGGCTCCCTATATAGTGCAGTGCTAATGAGAGAGGAGTAAACTAGTAGACTAGATAGGCTCCCTATATAGCACAATGCTAATGAGAGAGGAGTAAACTAGTAGACTAGATAGGCTCCCTATATAGCACAATGCTAATGCGAGAGGAGGGACCTGTTCTGGTGGCAGTCATGGTAATGACTCTAAGGGCACCGTGTGTAATATTGATAGAGCACTGAAAACAGCAGCATGGCTTTATTGGGTTTACATTGGAAATAAAGCTGTTTTTTCTTTATAATCTGAGCTGAACTACAAACATTTGTGCAGGATGTTGGACTAAAGCATGTGATCTACTGGAGAAACACACTGTAGGCTGACCTACAGGCCAAACACTGATTGGTGGATAAGAGTAATCACCAGAAACGTGAAGCCTAGTGATAAAATGCTGGTTAAAAGTTGTTGGTGGGCTGGATATGTTCGCTGTTTTGTTTCATTGTTGAGTTTTTAATAATTCAGAATTAAAACAGCATGAAGTTAATCAGATCGTTCTGTTTCAAGAGTGATTAAATATGTTTATAAGTGAAATGTATTTAAAGATCAAACAGAAGAGCATTTCCTGTTCTCTGAGTTTAGGAAGGTGTTCTAGATGTCATATGTAAATGAGGGTAGGAGGAGTTTGTACAAAGATCCAGGTGTTTAGTAATGAAGTCACCATAACTGATAAAACTAGTTCTAACATACTTACAGCTTCATAACAGAGGAGGAGTATAAATTTGGGTCTAGTGTTACTGGTTTCATTGACCCAAATTTACCCTTTCTCGCTCTCCACCCTTTGTGGGTGTAGGCCGAATGCGCCTGAGTTCCGCGCGAGGGGTGTCCCCGAGCGGAGGCCCCGACGCTGGAAGGCCGGAGGCGTCTCGGCTCCCCGAGCGGAGGCCCCGGCGCTGGAAGGCCGGAGGCGTCTCGGCTCCCCCGGCGGAGGCCCCGGCGCTGGAAGGCCGGAGGCGTCTCGGCTCCCCCGGCGGAGGCCCCGATGCTGAAAGGTCTGAGAGTGAAAAACTAAGAAAAAGTGCTGTAAAACTACAGAAGTGAAAAAAGAAATTTTTTGCTTTTCAAAATTTGAGGAAAATCTGGCCACTGAGTTTGACTTATTCTGCTGGGCTAGTGTTCTCATCCACGGTGAAGAAAAACTTCAAATTTGCTTATTTTTACAATTCACCATCATCGAGAACACCGCTCACATCTCAGGGTATTTAAGCAGTCATTCACTTTGCTTGCTTCTGATTGGTCAGGTGCTCATTTAATATGCAAATGAGCACTCTGGAACTCTGGGAGCACTCGCTATTGCGTGAATCTCTTCATGGAGCTCCACCTTATAGGGTTCTCCCTCTCCATACAAACATAAGGTCTCTCGCCCTCTCTCTCCCTGTTAAAGCAGTGGAGCTGAGCTGAGCTGAGACTCAGCAGCTCATCACAGGAACTGCAGTGGAGATGTTCCTGACTGGAGGACCCACTTCCAGCTGCTCTCCACACTAAAAGGAGGACTCGTCCACTCTGAGCTGTTAGAACAGCAGTTTAATCACACACACACTTTCTCTACAGTCTTTCAGTCTCTGTCTCTTCATCACTGATGGACACGTTTCAGGAAGGGATGCAGTCCAGCAGCCAGAAGTCCAGTCTGAACAATCTGGAAAAGATGGTCCGTTGTTTTTAACACTGGTTCCACTGCAGGTTTTTCAGTGGTTTGAAGGAACGGTAACACGGATTTCTTCACATCAGCTCAGGGTCAGCTCAGGGTCAGGGCCTGAAAAAGACTGGGGGGAAAAAACACTGACTTTTAAAACAGACTTTAGAGAAACGATGAACAAACAAGATCTGATCATATTTATATTTATGGAAATATTTGGGACATTATATCACACTGTTTGGACTTTGAGTTCCACCGTACTGAAGTGTATTAGCATGTTAGCTAAAGCTACAGTAGCTCTTTACAGAAGCAGGACAGCTTTTAGATCTGGACATTATGAAGCCCAGTTTTTCTTTCAGATATTGAACTTTTATAATGTCAGAAACTCCAATAAGCTCAAATTATTACAATTACTGACACATTAATGAAAGGCCTGTTTTCAGCCCCCCTCTCATTTAAAAGGTGGATCATATCCTACTGTATTAAATGATGGTCTGGAGGGAACGGCTACTCTCTACCATTTAGCTCAATGTTCTCTCTGACTGCTTTCCACAATGTGCTGAACTGCTGAACACAGTTTCTTCCCTCAGGATCAATAAAAAGCTCCTAAAATGTCTGTTTAGAGTCGAAACAGCCGCAAAACTGATGAAACACACAACTACTAAAAGCCCCCTAAAACTGGCCCAGCGCCGCCCCTGTTTAACACTTGTAGTCTTTCAGCTGATTTTACTGCTGAACTCACAGTGAACCCTGTGGAGCCCCCTGGTGGTCGGAGCACTCAGCTGCAGCTCCTAAAGCCCACTGGGTTAATGCACCCCTGGTAGCACTGTGGCTTTACCGAGAGGAAAAACACAAGCATCTACTGATGCTGTAGAGTTAAACACCACCAGACTCTCAGCAGCGCTTCACCTGCAGCCCAGCAAGAACCTTTAGAACCGTATGTTCCTCCTGAACAGAACAAGCTCCTCAGTCCAGAACCAGCCGGACATTCTGACAGAGCGTCTGCAGGAGAAACACCAACAGCTACACACAGCCCCAGTCTAAGAGGAAACCCAGCATCTCAACACTGACCTCCACCTCCATCTGCACCACCAGCATCCACCACTAGGAGTCCAGCAGCAGGAGCTCATGTAGGAGAAGTTCAGTGAAGATCAGACTGTTGAAGGACTCTGAGGTGAACTTCAGGAGGGTGTGAGGGTGAGCACAGCGTTACTGTAGTAAAACTACAGCAGTTTCTTCATGAGAAACAGCACAGCAGCTCCAACCTGAG
The DNA here is from genome assembly GCF_030463535.1 of Salminus brasiliensis. NCBI lineage: Eukaryota > Metazoa > Chordata > Actinopteri > Characiformes > Bryconidae > Salminus > Salminus brasiliensis. The sequence continues at coordinate 4,847,350 of NC_132881.1, read as the reverse complement.
CTTCAAACACCAGCTTTCAGTTGAGGGTGGAGCTCCAGTCTCCCAGCTGAAGCTCATCCTCTCTAAATGGATGAAGCAGTGTGTGAAAGACTCTTCAGCAGGAGGAGCAGCACACTGAGCATTAGAGCTGAAGTTCAGCTCAGTGAGGTGTTTTCTTCACTAGAGAACAATTCTACTGAAATTAGAGCAGAGTTTAGTTACTAACTCACCTGCTTTCACTGCTGCTCCTTCTTCTTCTCTTCCTCTGGAGACGTTGTTCTGCTCTCTGCTGCTCAAAGATGGTGCTGCATGACCTTCTGCTGCTCTTTCTCCTCCATCAGGTGGAGGTGTGTATTACTCTGGTCTGCTTGACTGGAGAAGCTGCTGAGAGCTGTGCTCCTGACCACTGTTTCACATCCTGGTTGTGAGGGTTCAATAAGCTGGATGTGTTTGGAGTAAAATTAGGGGAGTAAATAGACAGTAGGGTGTTCCTCATGTTCCTCGGTTTGTTCTCAGTTGGTTTTGTCTGGTTGTATGAAACAGATTTCCTCTTCAGCAGTTTAGGCCTTGTTTACTTTTGAGGCTCATGGATCAGCTGGTCGACCATCATAACCAGCTCTGTCATTCTACCAGACATAGATATTAAAGCACTGGTGTTTCTGCTGAGGTCATTATGGTGGTGTATGGGTGTAGTTTTGTGTATATTGTAGATTGCTTGTCTAGATGATTATTTATTTATTTATTTCTGTCAGTACTGAAAAACCTGAGCTGCTCAGACTTGAGTCCAGTTTCAGCAGCTGAACAATAGGAGAGTTCATAATCAGACATGATCAATAGATACTGATTATATTTAGATATATGAATAATGTAGATTATAAGAGTTATTAGCTAGCGTTTCAGGGCGCTCTCGTGTCTGTGTTACCTTCTGGCTCTCCCCTTTTAATGAGGCTGTTATAGTCAGACCTGCCAGAGTCGACCGGAACACTCTGACACTGCTCAACATTTTCATCTCAGTACTAACTCACTCTTTTTACCCTCTCTGAGTAAATGGCCACCCAGCCCGACCTGCTGAAAGACTGCCCGCTGAGGTCCCCTCTACCTGCGTCAAACCAGCTGCCACCTACCAGCACAACCAGCAGGCCCCGTCCCCACCACCACCCATACCAGACCAGCGGTTTTACCAGCGGTAAAACCTAAATGGACTCTTAACTATCTGCCACTCTTAATATCACCACTATTAGCCATCATTACTCTGACCATCACTGCCATGACTATATTTAGTTATTCTACACCATGATTATGATCTGAGCAGTTCAACAGTTCAGATGGTTTAGTAATTTTTTTCAATAATTGATAAATAGTTCCGATCAGAGGAGGACGGGTTACTTCCTCCAGCTCTGTGGGAGTTTTTCTGGCCACTGTCGCTGTTGGGGCTCACTGGAGGTCTTGGATCCTTCATGTCTTCTTATATTATTTCTTTTTTTCTGTCTTTTACTAATTACTAATTATGTAAAGCTGCTTTGTGATGACTAAATTTGACTTGACTTCTAAAATCAAGGATATTGAAATTGAGCTTCTCCTGCTTTTGTTGGAGTAACGGTCTCTACTGTCCAGGGAAGAAGGCTTTCTACTAGATTTTGCTGAGCATTGCTGTGAGGATTTGATTGTGTTCAGCTACAAGAGCATTAGTGAGGTCAGCATGTTGGATGATTACTACCCCACCTCCTATTCCCAATTTGCCAACTCATCCCAAAAGTACTGGGTAGAGCAGAGTCATCATTCCAGAGAGCACAGTTCTCCACTGCTCCACAGCTCAGTGCTGCTGGGGGGCTTTCTACCCCTCCAGCCCACGCCTGGCACTAGGCATGATTCCAATAGGTTCATGCTTACCTGCTCCAGAGAGTCCTATTCTACTGGCACTGCTTCTCTACAGGGACCACACAAGCTGTGTGTGTGCATTTGCACATCTGTGTCAGCAATGGGTGCAGCTTAAAGTAGCTGATTTCATTCATTAGAAGAGGCGTCTTACAGTATTAGGATGGTGTGGGTCCTCCTCATGCTGCCAAAACAGCTCCGGAGGCGTCCTGTAGTATCTGGCTCCAAGACGTTGGCAGCAGATCCTTTAAGTCCTGTAGGTTGAGAGGTGGGGTCTTGACCCTGTCACTGGTTCATCGCTTATCCTTCCTTGGAGCACTTTTGGTAGGTACTGACCACTGCAAACTGGAAACACCCCACAATCTACCCCCTTGACAGAAGCCTTGACAGACAGGTGGATGTCACTCAGTAGAGTCATGTAGCGTTGAGGGTGGAGCAAGTTTTTATTTATCAACCAATAACATCATAGTTACTTCACACTCAACCAGGATGTGAAAGAGTGGTCAGGAGCAGGACAGAGTAATACACACCTCCACCTGATGGAGGAGAAAGAGCAGCAGAAGATCCTGCAGCACCAGCTTTGAGCAGCAGAGGGCAGAACAACGTCTCCAGAGGAAGAGAAGAAGAAGGAGCAGCAGTGAAAGCAGGTGAGTTAGTAACTAAACTCTGCTCTAATTTCAGTAGAATTGTTCTCTAGTGAAGAAAACACCTCACTGAGCTGAACTTCAGCTCTAATGCTCAGTGTGCTGCTCCTCCTGCTGAAGAGTCTTTCACACACTGCTTCATCCATTTAGAGAGGATGAGCTTCAGCTGGGAGACTGGAGCTCCACCCTCAACTGAAAGCTGGTGTTTGAAGCTCAGGTTGGAGCTGCTGTGCTGTTTCTCATGAAGAAACTGCTGTAGTTTTACTACAGTAACGCTGTGCTCACCCTCACACCCTCCTGAAGTTCACCTCAGAGTCCTTCAACAGTCTGATCTTCACTGAACTTCTCCTACATGAGCTCCTGCTGCTGGACTCCTAGTGGTGGATGCTGGTGATGCAGATGGAGGTAGAGGTCAGTGTTGAGATGCTGGGTTTCCTCTTAGACTGGGGCTGTGTGTAGCTGTTGGTGTTTCTCCTGCAGACGCTCTGTCAGAATGTCCGGCTGGTTCTGGACTGAGGAGCTTGTTCTGTTCAGGAGGAACATACGGTTCTAAAGGTTCTTGCTGGGCTGCAGGTGAAGCGCTGCTGAGAGTCTGGTGGTGTTTAACTCTACAGCATCAGTAGATGCTTGTGTTTTTCCTCTCTGTAAAGCCACAGTGCTTCCAGGGGTGCATTAACCCAGTGGGCTTTAGGAGCTGCAGCTGAATGCACCGACCACCAGGGGGCTCCACAGGGTTCACTGTGAGTTCAGCAGTAAAATCAGCTGGAAGACTACAAGTGTTAAACAGGGGCGGCGCTGGGCCAGTTTTAGGGGGCTTTTAGTAGCTGTGTGTTTCATCAGTTTTACGGCTGTTTCGACTCTAAACAGACATTTTAGGAGCTTTTTATTGATCCTGAGGGAAGAAACTGTGTTCAGCAGTTCAGCACATTGTGGAAAGCAGTCAGAGAGAACATTGAGCTAAATGGTAGAGAGTAGCCGTTCCCTCCAGACCATCATTTAATACAGTAGGATATGATCCACCTTTTAAATGAGAGGGGGGCTGAAAACGGGCCTTTCATTAATGTGTCAGTAATTGTAATAATTTGAGCTTATTGGAGTTTCTGACATTATAAAAGTTCAATATCTGAAAGAAAAACTGGGCTTCATAATGTCCAGATCTAAAAGCTGTCCTGCTTCTGTAAAGAGCTACTGTAGCTTTAGCTAACATGCTAATACACTTCAGTACGGTGGAACTCCAAACAGTGTGATATAATGTCCTAAATATTTCCATAAATATAAATATGATCAGATCTCAGTTGTTTGTTCATCGTTTCTCTAAAGTCTGTTTTAAAAGTCAGTGTTTTTTTCTCCCAGTCTTTTTCAGGCCCTGACCCTGAGCTGACCCTGAGCTGATGTGTAGAAATCCATGTTACCGTTCCTTCAAACCACTGAAAAACCTGCAGTGGAACCAGTGTTAAAAACAACGGACCATCTTTTCCAGATTGTTCAGACTGGACTTCTGGCTGCTGGACTGCATCCCTTCCTGAAACGTGTCCATCAGTGATGAAGAGACAGAGACTGAAAGACTGTAGAGAAAGTGTGTGTGTGATTAAACTGCTGTTCTAACAGCTCAGAGTGGACGAGTCCTCCTTTTACTGTGGAGAGCAGCTGGAAGTGGGTCCTCCAGTCAGGAACATCTCCACTGCAGTTCCTGTGATGAGCTGCTGAGTCTCAGCTCAGCTCCACTGCTTTAACAGGGAGAGAGAGGGCGAGCGACCTTATGTTTGTATGGAGAGGGAGGTCCCTATACGGTGGAGCTCCATGAAGAGATTCACACAATAGTGAGTGCTCCCAGAATTCCAGAGTGCTCATTTGCATATTAAATGAGCACCTGACCAATCAGAAGCAAGCAAAGTGAATGACTGCTTAAATACCCTGAGATGTGAGCGGTGTTCTCGATGATGGTGAATTGTAAAAATAAGCAAATTTGAAGTTTTTCTTCACCGTGGATGAGAACACTAGCGCAGCAGAATAAGTCAAACTCAGTGGCCAGATTTTCCTCAAATTTTGAAAAGCAAAAAATTTCTTTTTTTCATTCCTGTAATTTTGCAGCACTTTCTTTTCTTAGTTCCTCACTCTCAGACCTTCCAGCGCCGGGGCCGCCTAGACGCCTTCGGCCTTCCAGCGTCGGGGCCTCCGCTCGGGGAGCCTAGACGCCTCCGGCCTTCCAGCGTCGGGGCCTCCGCTCGGGGAGCCTAGACGCCTCCGGCCTTCCAGCGTCGGGGCCTCCGCTCGGGGAGCCTAGACGCCTCCGGCCTTCCTGCGCCGGGGCCTCCGCTCGGGGAGCCTAGACGCCTCCGGCCTTCCTGCGCCGGGGCCTCCGCTCGGGGACACCCCTCGCGCGGAACTCAGGCGCATTCGGCCTACACCCACAAAGGGTGGAGAGCGAGAAAGAGTAAATTTGGGCCAATGAAACCAGTAACACTAGACCCAAATTTATACCCCTCCTCTGTTATGAAGCTGTAAGTATGTTAGAACTAGTTTTATCAGTTATGGTGACTTCATTACCAAACACCTGGATCTTTGTACAAACTCCTCCTACCCTCATTTACATATGATATCTAGAACACCTTCCTAAACTCAGAGAACAGGAAACGCTCTTCTGTCCGATATTTAAATACATTTCACTTATAAACATATTTAATCATTCCTGAAACTGAAAAATCTGCCTAACTTCATGCTGTTTTAATTCTGAGTTCTTAAAAACTCAACAATGAAACAAAACAGCAAACACATCCAGCCCACCAACAACTTTTAACCAACATTTTATCACTAGGCTTCACGTTTCTGGTGATTACTCTTATCCACCAATCAGTGTTTGGCCTGTAGGTCAGCCTACAGTGTGTTTCTCCAGTAGATCACGTGCTTTAGTCCAACATCCTGCACAAATGTTTGTAGTTCAGCTCAGATTATAAAGAAAAAACAGCTTTATTTCCAATGTAAACCCAATAAAGCCATGCTGCTGTTTTCAGTGCTCTATCAATATTACACACGGTGCCCTTAGAGTCATTACCATGACTGCCACCAGAACAGGTCCCTCCTCTCGCATTAGCATTGTGCTATATAGGGAGCCTATTTAGTGTACTAGTTTACTCCTCTCTCATTAGCACTGCACTTTATAGGGAGCCTATTTAGTGTACTAGTTTACTCCTCCCTCATTAGCATTGCGCTATATAGGGCAGCCTATTAAGTCTACTAGTTTACTCCTCCCTCATTAGCATTGCGCTATATAGGGCAGCCTACTTAGTCTACTAGTTTATTCCTCCCTCATTAGCATTGTACTATATAGAGAAGCCTATTGAGTCTACTAGTTTACTCCTCCCTCATTAGCATTGCACTATATAGTGGAGCCTATTGAGTCTACTAGTATACTCCTCCCTCATTAGCATTGTGCTATATAGGGAGTCTATTGAGTCTACTAGTTTACTCCTCCCTCATTAGCATTGCGCTATATAGGGGAGCCTATTAAGTCTACTAGTCTACCTCTCCCTCATCCTCATTAGTATTGCGCTATATAGGGCAGCCTATTTAGTCTACTAGTTTACTCCTGCCTCATTAGCATCGCATTATATAGGGAAGCTTATTTAGTATGCTAGTTTAATCCTCCCTCATTAGCATTGCATTATATAGGGGAGTCTGTTGAGTCTACTAGTTTACTCCTCTCTCATTAGCTTAGTGCTATAAAGGGCAGCCTATTTAGTGTACTAGTTTAATCCTCCCTCATTAGCATTGCATTATACAGGGAAGCTTATTTAGTATGCTAGTTTACCCCTCCTCACTAGCATTGCACTATATAGGGAAGCCAATTGAGTCTACTAGTTTACTCCTCCCTCATTAGCATTGCGCTGTATAGGGGAGTCTATTTAGAATGCTAGTCTATGGCATCATTAGCATTGCACTATATAGGAGGGTCTATTGAGTCTACTAGTTTACTCCTCCCTCATTAGCATTGCGCTATATAGGGGGGTCCATTTAGTTTAAGTAACACTTGTATAAGTGTAGAAGTGTAGTGAGGTTCAGCTGATTAACTCCACACCTGCATCACAGAGCTGTGTTATTATATAACTGGCCTATAAAGCTATACCAAAAAGCACTGACCCAAAGCATGTGACCCACTGGACAGACCTGGGAGGGCCCACCAGGTCACACACTGATCGCTGGTAGATCAGAGCTGTTACCATAAATGTGAAGCCTAGTGTTAAAGTGCTGGCTGGTTCTCTCAGGGTGGGTCTGGGTGTGTAAGGATGCTGTTCTTTTTTATGGAGAGAAATTCACAGCAGTTTATGTTCTGATTCTGGTGTTTCTGACCCAACCCCAGACACAGAGCTTAAGTTTGAGATGTTTGGGTTTTCACAGTGAGAAGAGCTTTAGTATAAACTGATAAACAGAAGAACCAACTTTCACTAATTACCTGAAATGATGAACCAGACTTCAAACTCATGGTAGAGTGGGAGGAGTTTGCATAATGAAGTAACCATAACTGATAAAACTAGTTCTAACATACTTACAGCTTCATAACAGAGGAGGGGTATAAATTTGGGTCTAGTGTTATTTGTTTCATTAGCCCAAATTTACCCTTTCTTGCTCTTCACCCCTTGTGGGTGTTGGCCGGAAGTGCTGGAGTTCCGTGCGTGGAGGCGTCTCGGCTCCCCCAGCCGAGGCCCCGACACTGGAAGGTCTGAGAGTGAGGAACTAAGAAAAGAAAGTGCTGCAAAACTACAGAAGTGAAAAAAATTTTTGCTTTTCAAAATTTGAGGAAAATCTGGCCACTGAGTTTGACTTATTCTGCTGCGCTAGTGTTCTCATCCACGGTGAAGAAAAACTTCAAATTTGCTTATTTTTACAATTCACCATCATCGAGAACACCGCTCACATCTCAGGGTATTTAAGCAGTCATTCACTTTGCTTGCTTCTGATTGGTCAGTTGCTCATTTAATATGCAAATGAGCACTCTGGAACTCTGGGAGCACTCACTATTGTGTGAATCTCTTCATGGAGCTCCACCTTATAGGGACCTCCCTCTCCATACAAACATAAGGTCTCTCGCCCTCTCTCTCCCTGTTAAAGCAGTGGAGCTGAGCTGAGACTCAGCAGCTCATCACAGGAACTGCAGTGGAGATGTTCCTGACTGGAGGACCCACTTCCAGCTGCTCTCCACAGTAAAAGGAGGACTCGTCCACTCTGAGCTGTTAGAACAGCAGTTTAATCACACACACACTTTCTCTACAGTCTTTCAGTCTCTGTCTCTTCATCACTGATGGACACGTTTCAGGAAGGGATGCAGTCCAGCAGCCAGAAGTCCAGTCTGAACAGTCCTGAGAAAGGGGCCTGTGCTTCCACTGCAGGTGTTGTAGCTGGTGGAGGGATGGTAACACGGTTCTCTTGTCAGCAGCTCAGGATCAGCTCAGAGTCGCGGTCTGAAAAAGACGGGGAGAAAAGCCTTTAGACCACGGGTGGAGAAGTGCAGTGCTGCAGGACAGGGTTCCTGCACAGCTGTGTGGTTTACCTGCTTAAGCACAGCTGCTTCCTCTCACATCTTTCCAGGGTTAGTTGGTGTGTCAGAGAAGGAAAATCAGCAAACTGTGCTGGACTCCGGCCCACGCTTCGCTTCCCACCCCTGCTAATAGCGAGATGGACACGGACAGTTGAGAACTCAGCCTTTATGTGAACAGTAAAAACACAGTGTCATTCAGTAGGAATGTAAAATTAGATCTGTATGGAATTATTGATTATTATTGTCTGGTAGAATTATAGCAGGATTAGCATGTTAGCTAAATGAATCAGGACATTATGAGGCTCAGCTTGTGGTTCAGATGGTGAACTTTTAGGGCCCTATTTTATCGATCTTTAGGCGAGTCGTCAACCATACAGCTTGATTTAGGGCGTGTTGGTGTGTCTTTGGTATCATAAGGACGGGAACGACGGGGGGACGGGGTCTCTTATTTAATCATGGGTCTGTTTTTTGGGACGTTCAGTAAACCAATCAGCGTGTCTCTCGTCGTTCCCTTTAAGAGCCAGGTGAGGTCTGACTTTGGTGGATTGCTATTTCGGGGGAGTACGAGTGCCGGGCTGCACGCGCCTGTGTTGACAACTCACTGCCAAGATTGCAACGAGCGTCTGACTGTTGACGTCTGCCTAGGCTGTTTTCAGTCAGTGGAGCTCCTCCTGTGTTTTCCATCGCCAAGATACACAGCAACACGCCAGAAACTAACCTGAACACCCCTCATTTCGAGACCCCCGCTCCCATCAGTGTAGATATATTCACCAGCAGTGCTGCTGTTTAAACGCCGCAGATGGAAGCAGTGGAAATAGACTGTTGGTGGGGTGTAAGACAGCGATGAGCATCGTGACGCACCTTACGCAGGGTGTAAGACAGGACCCTTAATGTTGGAAGATCTAAAAAATAAAAAAGCTGAAATTATAACTAATAACAATCACTAAAAGACACATGTTCAGTCACCGCTTCATTAAAAAGGTCCTGAATTGAGAACCCACAGCATCCAACTGTATCAAATTAATGATCTGATTCATTTAGTGAATCCAGTCTTCTCTGGCTGATTTCCATGTGCAGAAATACTGAATATTAGAAAAACAATCAGCTGCAAACTTTACTTTAAACATGTTTATCTGCTTAATAATAGTTTACAGCTTCACCCCAGACTAAAGCCCCCCAAAACTGCCATATCTACCCCCCTGTTTAATGACTGGAACTTACTATTACTGCATTTGCACTCTACAGACCCCTGGTGGTCGAACCACGCAGCTGCAGCTTCTAAAGCCAAACGAGTTACTACACTCCTGCTAGCACTGCAGCACCACCAACACCAGCAACACCACCACCACACCACCATCTACAGATGCTCTACAGTTTTAGGAGCCTTGTTACTAACAGTCCATAAAGAACCTTTAGAACCTGCTGTTCTTCCTGAATGAAGTTCCTCAAAGCTCCTCAGTCCAGAACAAGCCTGATGTTGTGACAGAACTTCTACAGAGAAATACGACTAATGACGACGATGGAGGACAAACCCAGCTCCACTAGGTGTCCATCTGCACCACCAGCATCCACCACTAGGAGTCCAGCAGCAGGAGCTCATGTAGGAGAAGTTCAGTGAAGATCAGACTGTTGAAGGACTCTGAGGTGAACTTCAGGAGGGTGTGAGGGTGAGCACAGCGTTACTGTAGTAAAACTACAGCAGTTTCTTCATGAGAAACAGCACAGCAGCTCCAACCTGAGCTTCAAACACCAGCTTTCAGTTGAGGGTGGAGCTCCAGTCTCCCAGCTGAAGCTCATCCTCTCTAAATGGATGAAGCAGTGTGTGAAAGACTCTTCAGCAGGAGGAGCAGCACACTGAGCATTAGAGCTGAAGTTCAGCTCAGTGAGGTGTTTTCTTCACTAGAGAACAATTCTACTGAAATTAGAGCAGAGTTTAGTTACTAACTCACCTGCTTTCACTGCTGCTCCTTCTTCTTCTCTTCCTCTGGAGACGTTGTTCTGCCCTCTGCTGCTCAAAGATGGTGCTGCAGGATCTTCTGCTGCTCTTTCTCCTCCATCAGGTGGAGGTGTGTGTTACTCTGTCCTGCTCCTGACCACTCTTTCACATCCTGGTTGAGTGTGAAGTAACTATGATGTTATTGGTTGATAAATAAAAACTTGCTCCACCCTCAACGCTACATGACTCTACTGAGTGACATCCACCTGTCTGTCAAGGCTCCTGTCAAGTGGGTAGATTGTGGGGTGTTTCCAGTTTGCAGTGGTCAGTACCTACCAAAAGTGCTCCAAGGAAGGATAAGCAATGGACCAGTGACAGGGTCAAGACCCCACCTCTCAACCTACAGGACTTAAAGGATCTGCTGCCAACGTCTTGGAGCCAGATACTACAGGACGCCTCCGGAGGTCTTGTCTCAATGTGTCAGACCTACAGAATATTACACTGGGTTTTGATATTGATATACTCTTTATACTATATGTCCAAATGTTAGTGGACACCCTTTCTAATGAATTAATTCAGATAATTTAGGTTGCAAATATTGCCGACAAATGCACTCACAAAGCTTTTTTTTAGGACTCTGCCTAGTGTCAGGCGTGGACTGGAGGGGTAGAAAGCCCCCCAGCAGCACTGAGCTGTGGAGCATTGAAGATCTGTGCTCTCTGGAATGATGACAGTGCTCCACCCAGTACTTTTGGGATGGGTTGGCAAATTGGGAATAGGAGGTGGGGTAGTAATCATCCAACATGCTGACCTTACTAATGCTCCTCTGGCTCCTCCAAAATCTAGTGGAGGGTTGTCCACGGCCTTCTTCCATTGACAAGAGAGACAGTTTATCCAACAAAAACTCATTTTTAATATGAAATTTGATTTTGGAAGAAACAATGAATGAGTAGGTGTCCAAATACTTTTATGTCATAATATACCATGTAATAATAGGATTTTTCTAATTATATATTATATATATTACTATTTGCAGTAAATATTGTTAGCATTATTTGCACATTATTTTGTTAGTATTGTTATTATGTGTAAAGAATCAGTATCTATTTATCATGTCTTATTATGAACACTCCTATTGAACTGGAACTGGAAGTCTGAGCATCTCAAGGTTTTCAGTAATGATAGAAATTAAAAATATATATAAACCGTATATACAAGAAATATACAATATATACAAAACTACACCCGTACACCACTATAATGACCACAGCAGAAACATCAATGGTTTAATATCTATGTTTGATAGAATGACGGAGGACCACACACAGTCCCCTGCCTTTAGCTTTAGTACTTTAATCCCTGCCTGGTTCTCCTCAGCAGGGCTTTCTCCAGTTCTCTGCGGGGTGAGGGACTTCTGAACGGAGAGTATCGCTCTCCAACAAAAGGATACAACAGAAAGAAACATTTCAGTGCTTAAAGGACAACATAGGGGATTTTTTTGTTTGCTGCGTTTTAGTGGAAAATCCCCAGTTAGGGACAATAATCCCCCAACAGGAGCGGTCAGTTCCCACGGCGGAGGTGATGAACTGCCCGACTGGACGGCACTGGACTGTGCTCTAAAAGGTCTTCCTCCTCCTTGTGTAAACTCACCCAACCTAAGTGTTCATAAGCTGTGACTCTGAGACCCTCTGCTGTTTGGCCATTAAAAATCCGCCCTCAAAGCCTTCTCACAACGGCCGTTTCTGAACCGAGGGCTTGTAGATTATTTTGAGAGCAGGAGGAAATGTTTGGTAAGGAAATGTTTGAGGAGTTGGCTAAGGGAACTACTGCAAATTAAAGCCATTAAAGCTTAAAGACGGGATATTATAGCCATCAAGTAAAGTGGGACACATGAAAAAGTTCTGTTTATTGTTGTTTCAGCTGATTCTGGTGCTCATTTCTTCACATAAGCAGAAGGAAACAATGTAAACACATATCACCACATCCTACCCTAAAACATACTGTCCTAAAACACCCATCACATACTGTCCTAAAACATCTAACAAATACTGTCCTAAAACATCTAACACATACTGTCCTAAAACATCTAACACATACTGTCCTAAAACACCCATCACATACTGTCCTAAAACATCTAACAAATACTGTCCTAAAATACTTAACACATACTGTCCTAAAACATCTAACACATACTGTCCTAAAACATCTAACACATACTGTCCTAAAACACTTAACACATACTGTCCTAAAACATCTAACAAATACTGTCCTAAAACATCTAACACATATTGTCCTAAAACATCTAACAAATACTGTCCTAAAACATCTAACACATACTGTCCTAAAACACCCAACACATACTGTCCTAAAACACCCAACACATACTGTCCTAAAACATCTAACACATACTGTCCTAAAACACCCATCACATACTGTCCTAAAACATCTAACAAATACTGTCCTAAAACATCTAACACATATTGTCCTAAAACATCTAACAAATACTGTCCTAAAACATCTAACACATACTGTCCTAAAACACCCAACACATACTGTCCTAAAACACCCAACACATACTGTCCTAAAACACCCAACACATACTGTCCTAAAATACTTAACACATACTGTCCTAAAATTCCCAACACATACTGTTCTAAAACATCTAACACATACTGTCCTAAAACATCTAACACATACTGTTCTAAAACATCTAACACATACTGTCCTAAAACACCTAACACATACTGTCCTAAAATACCCAACACATACTGTCCTAAAATACCCAACACATACTGTCCTAAAACACCTAACACATACTGTCCTAAAACATCTAACACATACTGTTCTAAAACATCTAACACATACTGTCCTAAAACACCTAACACATACTGTCCTAAAAAACCCAACACATACTGTCCTAAAATACCCAACACATACTGTCCTAAAACACCTAACACATACTGTCCTAAAATACCCAACACATACTGTCCTAAAACACCTAACACATACTGTCCTAAAACATCTAACACATACTGTCCTAAAACACCTAACACATACTGTCCTAAAATACCCAACACATACTGTCCTAAAACATCTAACACATACTGTCCTAAAACACCCATCACATACTGTCCTAAAACATCTAACAAATACTGTCCTAAAACACTTAACACATACTGTCCTAAAAAACCCAACACATACTGTCCTAGAAAAACCAACACATACTGTCCTAAAATACTTAACACATACTGTCCTAAAACATCTAACACATACTGTCCTAAAATACTTAACACATACTGTCCTAAAACACCCAACACATACTGTCCTAAAATACCCAACACATACTGTCCTAAAACATCTAACACATACTGTCCTAAAACATCTAACACATACTGTCCTAAAACACCTAACACATACTGTCCTAAAACACTTAACACATACTGTCCTAAAAAACCAACACATACTGTCCTAGAAAAACCAACACATACTGTCCTAAAATACTTAACACATACTGTCCTAAAACATCTAACACATACTGTCCTAAAATACTTAACACATACTGTCCTAAAACATCTAACACATACTGTCCTAAAACATCTAACACATACTGTCCTAAAACACTTAACACATACTGTCCTAAAAAACCCAACACATACTGTCCTAAAATACTTAACACATACTGTCCTAGAAAAACCAACACATACTGTCCTAAAATACTTAACACATACTGTCCTAAAAAACCCAACACATACTGTCCTAAAACATCTAACAAATACTGTCCTAAAACATCTAACACATACTGTCCTAAAACACTTAACACATACTGTCCTAAAACACTTAACACATACTGTCCTAAAAAACCCAACACATACTGTCCTAGAAAAACCAACACATACTGTCCTAAAATACTTAACACATACTGTCCTAAAACATCTAACACATACTGTCCTAAAATACTTAACACATACTGTCCTAAAACATCTAACACATACTGTCCTAAAAAAACCAACACATACTGTCCTAAAACATCTAACACATACTGTCCTAAAATACTTAACACATACTGTCCTAAAACATCTAACACATACTGTCCTAAACCATCTAACACATATTACCATATTCTGTCCACACCAAACATATATCACCACGCACTCTTCTATAGAGCCTAACACATATCACCACATTGACATACTGTCCTATTACGGGGGTTTAGTTTGAGAGGGGTGCAGGAAGATGACATTCTCTTTATTATGGCATCTCTTCACTTCCATTTTATTCCTTTTGGATTAGTAGCACAGTGCCTTTTTCAGTCAAAAGTCTATACATTTAAAAACAGTGTATACTTTGAGATATAAACAAATAAATATTATGTTTACCGCAAGACTAGAGAATATCTTCCTATAATAACAACAATACTACCATATTTACTAAATTACTTAATAAAAGTATGCACTGCAACCATGCCACTACCTCAAATATGTTTAAAACCACAGTCCTCCCTAAATTTGTTCTACAGATCATCATTGTGATGCAAATAACTGTATGTCAGAGGCAATTGTTCTGTACATTGAGTCCAAATTTCTTGACAAATGGACCAATAGAAATACTCAAAAATCACTTGGAAAGTAAAAGTAAACTTTTTAGGATGACTACCATTGTGATGGTGTTCATGTAAAGCAGATGTTTTGGAGATTAGACAAGCGATATATATATATATATATATATATATATATATATATATATATATAACCCCAGCAGGATTTGTCAACGTCTTCACCTCCCTTTCCACCAATCTAAAGGCGGGTAGAGTGCCCTAAACCACCGTTGTTGCTTCTGCGAGGTAAAGAACTGAAAATACATTAAATATTTCAACCCGAGAGGAAGAACATCCGCAAGCCTGGAGTGGAATGTCTCGGCAGGGCACATCCAGCATCCATCAATTTGGGAACTAACGTTTAAACGTTAAAAATTGTTTTTTTTTGTTTTGTTTTTTTTTAACAAAAAATGGCCTCAAAGATCAATGCAGAATGGAACTAAACTCAATGGAAAAATGAATGACTAAAATAAACTAAAATGAGATGAGTTTCATCTTTCCTCTGAAATACAGCAGAGGAAAAATACTACCATCTGAATGTGCTGAAGAAAGTATGAGTCCATCAGAATAGTTACTAGAGAGCATCTAAGTGAGCAAATGCACCTACAAAACACTCTTTAAATGGATCGTAGTTTTCGTATCGGAAGCATAACTGTGTCGGATTGCTGAGATTGGTCACTGGTTTGGTCGGTGGTGGAGGTGTAAAAGGCAAACTTGGGCTAATTCATTGTGGACCGGTCGTTTACGATTTGCAATTTGGCAAATAGTGGAATATTCTGCTTTGATCAAGGAAAGGGACTTTTAATCTTCAAGCCTAGAGAGCTGCAGTACATGACGAGCATTTGAAGTCAGTCTCTCTCTCTCTCTCACTCTCTCTCTCTCTCTTTCTCTCATGCAAAGCCACACTCGTGAGTTTCTTGGTCAGTATGTTTTAAAATATTAAATAAGAACCGCATTTTTTAAATAAAATGACCATCATTTGGCCTGTCACGCCTACACCTCGTATCTCCATTTTTTCTCCGTTTTTACTTTTTGATACTTTTTGAATTTGGCAGTCGTTCTGTACTTCGTGTCAAAATGTCATGACGAACTGACTGATACAAATGTTCCAGAAATGACTTGAGTAAAAAAAAAATCCCACCCCCATTGCCTTCATCTAAAGGTTTAGAAGGGTTGTTTCTTTATCTTGTAAAGTTGCTATTGTGGAGATACGTGGTTTACTAATCCGGACGCTAGTTTTTCTGCTTGACAGACTCAAACAAGACATTCTAGACAGATGCTTGAATAATGACAAATCGGCAATTAGTCATGTTATTATGAAATGTTATCGTTTTGTTTTTTGATCAGACATTTTTACTGACTGGTTGAACGCGTGACAGAAATTCAATGGATTTTCTTTGGCACTAATTTTGGAATCAATATCAGTGTGTTAAACCTTTCAACGCAAAATAAGAAAACACGCACAACGTTTGCAAAGTCATTTACTGAACCACTAAACTAAGTCTGAAGGTTGAGATTAGTTTAAAACAGACGTTAGAGGCAGTAGAGTTTAATATCAACCTCAGATTAACAGAACATGAGAAAACAACTCCCTGTAATTCTCAAAGCTCCCGCTCGCCCTTCTTCTCACCTGTTGTAACGATACAGCGCAGGACCTTTCTGACGATAGCCCTCCACACTACCAGAATCGTCCTGTTCCTGTGGGCTGCAAAGGGCAGTTCCCGCTGTGTCCGCCAGAGGGCGCAGTGTAGACGCAGAACTTAGCGTGTAGACTAGAGTGTTACAAGTTTATACACCCACATCAACACAAATCCCACTGAGCAGAAATGCAGAGAAAAGCGGTGCAGTCGAGCTCTACAGGGGGAATACAGGACCACGGCATCTCAGTTCCCTGAATTCACTAAAGCTGGCGGCGCAGTTTAATTCACATGTGCCGTTTACCAACACGCCGGCAGGTGGCGCTGTATCCTTATGACTTCGACCAGTCTGAAAGGGCACAGGCCACCGTCACACATGCACGAACACACACACACACACACACACTTTTAAAAATGTGTCTTTAAAAAGGGATTTATACTTTGTAGAACATCATCCGGTACAATAACGAGGTGACCAAAATTTAACAATAACATCAATAACAATAATAATAACAACAGCGTATTTTTAGTGAATAACTTATTAACTATAAGAAATAAATATAATAATAACAATTATGATAATAATAACAGTTGACGATGACGATAGTTATTATTCTTATTTTTTTATTTGATTTTTTATTATTCTATTTAATAATCCGTATTTCTTTTAGAATATGTAATATTAACTATATTTAAAAATGAACAAAATATAAATGATATAAAAAATACATTATTAATACACTATTATAAGCTATATTAGCTTATTAACGACATCAAAGCGACGATGATGATAATGATAATAATAATAATAATATAACAATATAATAAGAATGGCAACTGCAACAATGCTGCTGCTGCTGCTAATAATAATAATAATAATAATAATAACCAACCTTTCCACATCTTACTAAACTATTACATTTAACAACACAATGATTCCGATGATAATAACGAGCAAATATGATGAAGATACTACTAATAGTAATAATAATAATAATAATAACACTCCTAATAATAAAACCGGGAACAATAAATTCAGTAGTTTACTATCAGTAGTGTTGATCTTCTGTTCTTCTGTTCTGTTATTATGCATATATGTGTCCTAAACTAAAACAAAAAACAGAATATCATTTAATACGTTTAATATGTTTAATACGACTGTCTAAACAGCAGGAAAATACACTCCTGGAAACACACACACATACACACACACACACACACACGGAGTGTCAGCATTTTGCGACGCTTTAAGACCAACTCAGCCAAGGGTAAATAACAGTGAGCAGTAATGGAGGCGTATTAATAATAATAATAATAATAATAATAATAATAATAACAGGGTATTTAACAACAACCTTAAGTAAAAGTAGGCCCAGAAATATACACGCCGTTCCCCTCTAAACATAAGCTCGGCTTATTCTCAGCGTTTGATTAAGGAGTGTGTGGAAGTGGAAGAGAACAAGTGCACGTTATTTAATCTGTGATCACTTCAACACACCCCTGTGTGTTGAATGGGTGCAGCTCGTGCCCCTCTGCCTGTCTTCTGCGCGCTCCCGAACCAGGATGGATGCTAATTGAATGCGCGCTCGGTGCGTAATGGCCTCTCCTCATGACGTCCCCCAACAAACAGAGCTGGAAATATTGTGTGTGTCTAATAAGGCTCATCCCTCACTCCTGGCCAATAGACACGCGAGACAGAGCGTGCGCGCGCGCGAGCGAGCGAGCGAGAGAGAGAGAGCAAGAGAGAGAGCAAGAGAGAGAGAGAGAGAGAGACTCTCACCCCTCACGACTGGACTTCACATGACAAGAGGCCATAGAGAGAGAGGTTGAGAGACTCCACAACAACTTGTCTGACTGGTTTTGGTTTAAACTTCAGCTCTCGTCCAAAACTAGAACTTAAAACTAGAACTTAGAAAAACCGAAAAAGGAAAAAATAACAACAACAAAAAAAAAATCAAAGCCGATAAATAGAATAGTGCTCCAGTCGCAGACCAGCCACCCAAACTCTCAGTAGATCTGCTGCCTCCGTGGGACGAACTGTATGTAAATCTCTCTCTCTCCCCGGTTCTGTGGGCTCGAGCCTGTGAGTCCGCCTCTCCGCGCGCGCCGCTGACGCACTTTAAAGCCTCCCCTTCGCTTCCGAGCTGCGACCAATCACCAGCACACGGGCTCCACGGGAAAGCTCCTTCACGGGACTAATTAGACTCTCCTGAGCTAACCTTACATCCTGCAACAAACCGGTGGAGAAATAAAAAGAAGGGAGGAAAAAAGAGAGAGACAACAAAACAAACCCCGTCACATCCATGGATGCGGTGGAGGACACGGCGATGCGTGCGCGTCTGCAACATTTGTGAAGAACCCCTTTTTCTTTTTCTTCTTCTTGCACTTCTTCCATTGCTTCTTCTTGTTCCTGCCTGGTTCCTCCGCTCTGGTCCCGCGTGTGGAGTAAAACTTTGTTTGGATTTCGACTTCTCTCTCTCTCCCCCTCTCCCCCTCTCTCTCTCTTTTAAAGACAATGTTTCAGCCCGCGCCCAAGCGATGTTTCACGATAGAGTCGTTGGTGGCCAAGGATAATCCTCTACCGACGGCGGCGGCGGTTGCGGCGGCGTCTCGAGCCGAAGAACCCGTGCGTCCGGCGGCGCTCAGCTACGCCAACCCGAGCCCCGTCAGTCCCTTCCTCAATGGCTTCCACCCAGGAGCGCGGGCTGTCTACTCCAGCCCGGAGCTGGTGTTCGCAGAGGCCGTGTCGCACGCGCCTGGATCCGCCATGCCTCCGGTGCACCCGGTGGCGCCGCACGCACACGCGCTCGCCGCCCACCCGCTCTCGTCCTCGTCCACGTCCGCGGCGCACGGGCCGCATCCGCTTTTCGCCGGACAGCAAAGGGACCCTTCCACGTTTTACCCCTGGTTGATACACCGGTATAGATATCTGGGACACAGATTTCAAGGTGGGTTGATTCTGAATTTAAAAAATAAAAACTAACAAAACATTTTCTTATTTTCTTTTTCTTTCTTTTCTTTCTTTCTGATTTTTTTTTTGTTTATGTTGTTGGACAGGACAATTTGCCTTTATTAGCCTGAACATTCGAAGGAGGTCGAAACTAGAACTAACATTTGACTATTTTAAATTTTACTTTTGACTATTAATAAAAATTTACAAATTTTACAAATAAAACAAAACAAACAAAAAACCCGTCTCAATAGCCGAGAATTATAAAACGAAAATTTAGTTTTAATTCAACTCTGTTTAACCATACTTTAAGCCAAGTGTATTGTTTTAGTTCTCTTAAACAGCCAAACAAGCTTAAATAAGATCTGTCTTATTTTTAAACGTCTAATTTAATTTTAAATAAAACGACAATTTGGTGCAAAACGCCTTTTCTTTTGCAATTGACATCTATTTGATTAAGCATGAATGAAAATGTAGCTTCTATAAATAAAGCTTATTAAGGCTAATGGCTAGACAGGCACGTGCACAATTTAAAATAATTATCTGTTGGGAAAATAAATGACCGGAACTGTGCAACAGAGCACAATTACACATGAAAAATGTTCATAAGAAGTTTAGTTTGGAATAATAAAATTCCAGCAGTGCCATATTTTCACATCAGAATTGAAGACCTAACGCTGTTGCTAAAAGAGACTGCATTCATAGCTACAGTAGGCCATACACTGCCCTATCCAAATACAACACTGTCTTCAGTGACGAGGGTCTGCAATGTAGAATTTTACCAAGCAATAGAAGGGTAATGTTAGTTAATAATAAGCTCGTGGTGTTACTAGCGGGTTTGTTATTAAGTATTAGCTCATTTTATAATGCAAATTGCATGGCAGGCTAATTGCAATTAATAACAGCAGTAAGAAGATAAATTATTATATTTATAAACCCACGACTCGTAATTGATTGAATTGCATTATCTTGCATTTCAAGTTAAAAAGCCTTAGTTGGTGTTTTATGAGGTGTCCTCTGTCGCGTGCAGATAGCAGCAGTACATTGCAATGCTGTAATGAACTTCTCCAGCTCTAGTAGTAGTAGTTCGTATCGTATCATCAAACATGGCCTATGTGTTTACTTACTACGTTATATAGAATATAGAAATATTTAAATTTTTTACAGCACAGCACACGTTTACTTATCAGCATTGCTGTGCATTGCTGGTTACTATAAGCCGAGTTATGTTAAAATACAGTGAAAAGATATTATGCTTTTATATGGGGGTCGTGGATTTATTTAATACCCTTTTGAAAGTGTGTAATCATGATCCACTAACGATTTATTTTGCTACTTTGATTGTTTTTTTCTGTTTCTTTTAAAGATACTGAATAGCTCTGTTTAAACAGTTCAATCTATTTAGGCCTTTGGGACTGAATTTCGGTGTAGTTGAACTAAATGCTAAAACGTTTATAATATTTACTGGCTGATTGTCATAGTTGGTCATTATGCAGATTGTCATTACATACAACTTTAGCCTAGTCGGGCCAGTAAAGATAAGGCCTGCATTGAATTGAACTTGAATTGATTGTGACAGTCTGCAAGTAGAGAACTGATGGTGTCTTGTTCGTTGTGATGTGCAGGGAACGAAACGAGTCCGGAAAGCTTCCTTTTGCACAATGCACTGGCCAGAAAGCCCAAGAGGATCCGCACTGCGTTTTCCCCCTCCCAGTTACTGCGGCTTGAGCACGCTTTCGAGAAGAACCACTACGTGGTGGGAGCGGAGCGCAAACAGCTAGCCCACAGCCTCAGCCTCACAGAAACTCAGGTACGAGCAATCCTCCCTCTCCAAAAGCGCCCCTGACGCGCGACACGGTGCACCTGCGTGTATGGGTTGTGTATTGAATACATTTAATGATTTAAAATAAATTACGTTGCGTGCAATAAATACATCACTTAATATATATACGCATACAGCCCTTTATAGGTGCGTTAAAATCGTAAGAATTGGTTGCGTTGTGCGTTTATCACGTTTATTAAAAACGCATTTTTTTGTTTTTGTTTTTTTGTTGTTTTTTTTGCTGCTATTTTTTTTGCTACTTTTGTTTTGTTTTTCTTACAACTCCCTTGCTCGTTATATATTAACCTTATACACATAACAATGCAAGGTTGTATTCCCAGCATATCATGCGCACGCACTCTAAACTGCACGCTGATTGTTTGCTTATTTCATGCTTTAAAGCTGCACAGCCAAAGGACTACTTATGTGTTTTGGGGTGTGAGATGTGGGACGTTATACGCGTAAAAAAGATGAAGGATGAAGAGGGAATCGGATCCACGAGCTCCGTTCAGGATCCCGTGCTCGTGCGGGCGCTCCTTATTGGAAAATGTCTGGCAATTAAGCAGTTAAAGGCTTTAAAGGGACGCTTAAAAGAAAAAAGGGCGGATTGGTGAATTTCCTTACGCCACGTTTAAGATCGTATTTGTGCGCAGGGCTCTCGGTGGGCCCTTTTAGAAACGGACGCTTTTCAGAGAGAGGGGAGACGAACTGGGAGCCCACTTCAATGCTTCAATTAGCCCCCTGAAAGCACATTAAATGCCCACCCCTCCCTTTCCCTTCCTCGCTCGGACAACTTGTCTAATGTGAATGATAAAAGATGACGAATTGAGCTGCTGTAGGATGAAGCTGAGAGCACAGTGTATTTTACATGATGGTAGAAAAGTGTGACACTAATAGAGGTGAGTTGGAAACAGTAAACGGAATGGTATAAGTTCAAGGGCGATATTTAGCCTATATACACGGTGAGACTTTTTTATTATGATAAATATAAATAACACACTTCTAATTCTAATAACACTTCTAATAGCACTGTCCAGCGTGGTGTTTTGTTTATTAACTGGTTATTTAACTTACAGTGTTTTACACCTACGTTTATCGTATACGTTACTACCGTAGAACATGCTTGAGTTAAAATACGATGCAATTATACGAAACCCTTTTATATGGAAGGTGGTTTTGATCGCATCCCATCGAATCGAGCCATGACTAAAAACACACCAACATATGTGCATTGAGGGGTCAGCGTGCAACCATGGCGCATCAGCTCTTTTGGCCAGTGTTGCGCGATTTTATGGCATCTTTATTTAGTGTTTCCAACTGCCTGCCTGCAACACAGGCGGCGGATCACAACATGTAGAAGCAGATAACCAGCTCAGCTTCATTTGCAGGGAAGACTGCAAATGAAACCAGTTTGGCAGCCAATATATACTCAAAATATATACACATATATACATATTATATATCATTTTCAAATAGTTTTACACTTGCGTTTTGCGTTTTGTAAAGAACGAAATACCCTGGTTGAATGGAAAGCGGACTATTTTGTCTCTCGGATAGATTGCATTTGAGATGCCCCCCCACCCCCCACCCCCTTCTTTCTCTCTTTTTCTTTTTCTTTTTTGTATAAGGCTATTCAGCTCCCCGTCACTGATACCGGCTCAGAGGCCAGCACTCTTTTTTTCTTTGTTTTGGAGTTTCATTTAAAGAGAAAACGGAAACCGTGCTGTACTTTTTCCTTTTTTAAGACGTTTCTAATTTTCTCCCCGCAGGTAAAAGTTTGGTTTCAGAACCGAAGGACGAAGTTTAAGCGTCAAAAGCTGGAGGAGGAAGGCTCAGACTCCCAGCAGAAGAAGAAGGGCACCCATCACGTAAACCGATGGAGACTGGCCACCAAACAAGGCAGTCCGGAGGAAATAGATGTTACATCGGACGATTAAAATAAAAACAAAGACGTTGTTTTTTTTAAGAAAACGAAAAAATAGACTGTCTGAATCCCAGGACAGGAGCTTGCGACGGCTTGAAGGAGGACACGGATGAGGGGATGCTGTGTGCTGGGAGAGAGACTAAAAGACAGAGCGCGAGAGCAAGAGAGAGAGAAAAGAGAGTGAGGGTAAAGCCAATGGTCACAATTCCACTCTTTTGGAGATCGGCAGCTTGAGGGTGAGATATTCCTGTTGGTGGCACTGCTGTCACTACGAGGGGACTGTCAATAATTTGTCCACGTTGCCAAAACGAGATGATTGACAGGTATTACAACATGTTCTCTTCATCCCCCACCTCAATCCCCACCACCACCACCACCACCACTACTACCCCCCCACCCTAGAAAAAAACAACATAACTCCAATGCATAAGACATTTTGCACTTCTGATAATTTTATTATTTTGTTATTTTATTTTGGGCAAAACGTGAACGCTCCTCTCCAAGATACCAAAATACACGACTGTTTTTGTAAAAAAAAAAAAAAACTTGAATTGCATGATAGAGCAATGGATTATTATTATTATTATTATTTTTGGGTATAGGTGATTTAATTTGACCTCCCGTAGGCTACGAATTTGTTTCAACTCTATTTTTTCGACCTAAGAAATTGTTGTGTGCTTCTTCCGTTTTTTTTCTACGACAGTGTGAAGTATTTGAATTTATAATTATCGTGTTCAAGTGGTTGTGAAGATAAAAGAAAAGAAAAAAACAAAACATGAAGTAGCAGTGCTGCGTTATAGTGTTTTTTAAAGAAGCGAAAAAATGAAAAACGATAAAAAACGAACATTTTCTAACCTTTGCCACAAAAACGTACGACAACAAAATATCAGTGACATTCCTTGAAAAATTCCTGGAAGCTTTACCATTACTCCCTGTTCTCACTCCTCATTTAAAGAGTTGCCACGAAGGACTAAAACGCAAGAATTGGCAGCAGAGAAAAAAACTTCAAGCACTGAGCGTATATTCCATGTACAGAGATCCTAAAAAGCTAATGCTTCTGTTAAATTCTCTTTTACCAGAATGTAAATAATTTTTTTTGTGTTTTGTGTTAAGTTTGCTACAATTTTAACACGAAAAACATATACTTCCAAGAAGTATATAATTGTCAATATTTTGTCAATAAAGTTTTATCATGTTGCTGAGAATAAAATCGACTCAGGATTTGTGAGGAGTTCAACTGAATTTTGCGCCTCATTTTGGTGGTGGTGGTGGTGGGAGGGGGGGGGTCGCAAACGCTATCTTAGTACTTAGTACCTTACTGGCAGGTGCGCGGCCACAAGAGTCTCTGATTGGAGTCATATTTATCGGTGTCACACAAAAAACAACACTCGTTGGCTCATTTTTTGCCGTTTTTATTTACTTTTTGACATAATTCAATTCGGGTTGTGTCCGCATTTTATGATGCATGGACCAACATAAATGCTCCAACATGACTTAATAAATAAAATCTTTTAACATTGACTTCCACTGAAATTTAAGACGTTTTGCTCATACTGTACAAGTTGACATTTTGAAGATACGAAGTTTAGTAAACAAATAGTAAACAGTATTAAAAAAAATAATTTACACAATTTGAAAAAACATACAGATCGGTTCGTGTTATTTTGAGGGCGTTTCTCTACACAAGTTACACACACAACAAGAATGCTGTAACCAGTTATTATGTTTTAAAACTGTAATCAGTTTCAGGTTTTATATTTTTTATAAGGTCTTGTGTTTTTTTTTTTGTTTTGTTTTTCCTGTCTCGTTTGCCTCTCAGCCCTGATAGACGGCATTAATCAGTTTTATTTCCATTGACAGAGAAGCAGCAGTCTGCTCTGTTCTGGCCTACAAAGAGTCCTCCGAGCTTTTTGTGCAAGTGCAAATCAGTTTAGGCAATTATCATACGAGTAATATGGGGGGGGGGGGGGTGCATTGCCCAGTGGTCCACTTTAATCTGTTAATCCGTGGATCCAAAGGGGCCTGGTTGGACATAATTTAGTACAATCTGACTACCCCTCACAAGGCGATAAGGGAAGGTTTGCAATGTGCTTTGCTTTGTTTAAAACCGTGTCCTTTAAAACCGCATAGCATTTAACCTACACGCCACAATTTCACCAATAAGGCCGGTTAGAAAATAAAGCAGTGCATAAAGTAAAAACTTGCTCATATAAAATTAGCGTGGTAATTTTTACTGGGGCAGAAAATTGCGCTAAGTCTTGAACTAGACACAAAACACCTAACAAGCTATTTTTCATACTGTCTGCGGCAGATATACATCCACAGTATGGAAGGATTTTTTTCGTTATTATAAAAATGGTCTGTTCACCAAAACGGCAATAAGAAAAAATCTTCAGAGAATACCATTAGCTTTGAAAACCCCCTAAAAGCTTTATTACACACCCAGCTTTGAAATAGAGGGATTAGAAGGCTGAAAGGGTCCCACAATAGTTAGAAGAAAAGGTTTCATGCTAATGAGGTTAATGCCCTTTGTATCTCCGGACTCCACAACTTCATTACTCCCTATCTGGAGCAACACGGAGCGGCTCAGAGCCCACAATCCACTCGAGCTGTTCCCCTACCCTGCCTAAAGAAGGGATTTGATAGCCGTCCTGTTCAAACTAGATAATTATATCTTTTCAAGTTGGAATTAAGATAAAGAAAAGTGCAGTGGAGGCGGTGAGCCTTGATCCGCTGCAAACAAATTTGGCGCACTTTCTGCGTCAAAAGACAAGACAGGACCCCCCCCCCCACACACACACACATAATCACTACTGCTACCCCCCTTTTATTAATTTTACACTGCCAATTTAAAGGCGCCCACTGTTTTACATTATTTAACGGCGGGCCAATTAGCTTCAATCAAGTGTGTTTTGGCCGAACAGTCCAGGCACTGGAAACTTTTAATAACCTATTTGTTTTTGTCTTACTGGCCTAAAAAGAACGGTTTGCTTGTTCACTAAAAAGCAACGAAGGAGTGTGCCAGGGTTGCCATATTCAAAATGTAAAAAAAAAAAAAAAAAAACTAAGTCGCTTTATTGCAAGGGTGAAAAGACTGGCACCCCCGAGTTTGGCAACAATTCTACTCTACAAATCAGGACCACTGATTATGAGTTTGACCTCATGGGCTATGAATTGATTTGCACGCGGGTCTGAGACCCTAGTGACCCGTTAAGCCAAACCCAGCTTGGGGTAACTTGACGGAGGAGCAACTTGAACTCCAGCGTTGGCCTGTTTATGAAGTAGGGGCGCAATTCATCACATCACTTCCCAAAACCCCAGTTTGGCTTCCAAATAGGCTCCTAAAAATAAAGAATCCTAAGTGGTTCTTGCCTGCACCGTACGGAAACTTGTGCTAGGGTTCTTCACACCTTTTCACTGAATGAAATGTGGTTTATATATATGGTGCTGCTCTTTTCAGTAGCTTTATTTTTATGTTAGTATACCTTTGTCGCGGTCACGCAAAAACCTTGTATCTCCATTATTACTGTATTTCAGTATGGAATACAGTATAAATGGAATTGGAAATTATTAAAGAATTTTTTTTCTATCTCTTTATATATATATATATATATATATATATATATATATATATATATATATATATATATATACACACACACACACCTAAGGGATAAAGAGAGAAAGAGAGAAGTAAAAGTAGAAGGTAGTAGAGATGGACGTGTAAAACCTGCTTCCTTTCTACGAGTGATGCTCAATAATTGCCCGTCGTTTCAAACGGCCGCCTATCAAATAACCCCAGTGACCCAAAACCTCTAATCTGCAATTACCAGCTTTAATTACATCCGCTGATCCCACTAATATGAATGGCAGTTTTCACAGGACTCGGTGCGCGGGATAAAGTCATGCTTTGACCCTAACTACTACCTGCAAAAGCATCGCACCAGTATGGAAATGAAAGCACAAGCTCCAGTGCCCGAAATGACAGTGGTTTATTCTGACAAATGGGAAAGTTGAGGATGTGTAGCCAACCCGCCTTACCTGAGTGCCTATCGGGCCTACACACTGCAGTTCTACTGAACTTACTGAGTTAATAGAGCTGACCCTGGCGGGCTTCAGCTCATACTGGCCTTGAACTATAAAGCTCTCTTCTTTTGTTCGTCGATTTCATTTCAATATTTTTGTGTCATATAATATTTGAGATATTTCGTAACCTAGATTACGTTCTAGTTCAATTTAATGTTTCCACTTTGATAAAATTAGGTTATGGTCACTCAAAAACTGCTATCTTCATATAGCGTATATTTAGCGCATTCGTAAACCTTGTATTTGTAAAACTTCTTAAATAAAGGAAAAATCTTAACTTTCAATTGAATTTAGAAGTAATATTATATTACTGTCAGTCATTTTGGAGCGTTTCTATTGGTCCATTCAGCAAGAAAAAAATTGACACAATGTATAAACTACTGCCAGATTTATATTATGTCAGAAGACGAAAACTGATAAACGTGGAGATACCTTCAGATAAAATTAGCATGCACGTTTGTTTGTCCTTAATTTATTATTGGTGTATTAAATGTTTCATAACCCAAAATGTTCAGACAACACAGACTATTTACCAGATCAGTCTATAGCAACACATTTTTATTCATTTAGTTATTCAATAAATGTTGAATGACGTCACGTTTAACTGATCGATTTTAAAACTGCTAAAAATGTTTGTCTATTTGGCACTGCCTTTTAATATATACAAACAGTATTAAAATACAAATGAATCAAATACTAAAATGCGAATAATAAAATGAATACATTTATATGCTCCACTTTTATTTATTAATTTATGGATTATTGTGTCTCTTTAGGTGCGCCCACAGTGATGAGATTTGAACTGGTGAGGAGATACATTTTGTTTGTCAATTTGTTTTGTCAAAGATTTTTACCATCATCCATCCAGCGCTAGTTCAATCTATCACGCTCTTCTTTGCGTAATAAGAGACTAAACAATTTCTGAACGACGACTTGCTAAGCTCCCTTCAGCGCGCGCTTGCCGTTTTCATTAATATATGTATTAAATACAAGAAGGAACAATGGTCTCAGTATTAGGGGAATGTGGGACGGTAGGGTACAGTCAGTACAGTGAAAACAGAAAACTGGTGGTGGTGGAACGATGCAGGCTTTGCGCTGTTGGATAGATTAAAGAAATTACAACCTATCTGGTGGAGTTGGAGTTGTTTTGAGGAGATAATGAAGTTGAAGGAGATGATGTGGACTTTTGATGAATATTATGGAAATAATTTTGATCAGCAGTTTAACTTTCAGTTTAATCACAGAATCAGTTCATGTTTTAAATGACCTGATCGGGGCCCAGTTTCCTAAAAGCATCTTAGTGTTAAGATCATCTTAGACAAGTAGAGAGAACGCATGGTGGGACGGTCGCTCAATTCTTTGTGCTAAGATGCTTTTGGGAAACCCAGCCCATCTCAGTATATGATATATTTGATGCAAGGAATAGAATATTTAAATGAAAGGGCATTTTATTCCCCCCCCTAAGCTCCACTTACAGTATTTTTATGGGTTTATGTGTAATTGTACTACAGCTCCTCAACTCTTAGAATTAAACACGCAGGTTTTGTTACTGTGCCTTTAAGACTGATATATGTTAATGAGCTCTGTTCTGACTGGCTGGCCCATATTGTGATTCACATTCATAAATACAGCCTGGACTGAAAAAAACTCTATAAAGTCATGCTGTGGGAGGGGCTAAAAAGACATCACAAAGACGTTCGAAGAAGTTCGATTTTTTTTATGACGTACTATTTTCTTAAGCTGTGATGTCATGAAAAATTATTTGTGATGTCAGAGATTACATTTTTGCCATTATGCAGACCATAATGAGTGGGAGGTGAATGGTGAACATTGGAACTTTTTAAATAACGTTCTTTAAATGTACAAAAGGTTCTCCCCACTCACACATCTCGTTCACAAAAATCGTTCTTCAAAGAACAGCCCATTATAAAGTTTGTTACAGAAATGTGGTTTATCTATGGAATCGCTCCAGCGGTGATATTTTGGCATTGTTTATTTTGATTTGTACGTTAAGCCTTTCAGACATGGTCAAGCATACGTCAGAATGTTCTCAGAGCTGAAAGAGGTCGTTTGGCATCTAAATGTCAGCCCAATAACAGTGACAAATTGGTGATTCTATAATTCAGCCTTTACGCTGTCGTACGATGGAAACTGTAAACTGTTCTCCACCTTGGGCTCACGTTCCCCCATCAGTCAGTCACAGGGACAGGGAGGCTTGGCTGGAAGCTCACGGCCTGAGCAGCTTGTTATTTCAGTGTATGTGCCTCAGTTATTCCAATAGCGACTGGGCCTTCTCCCAGGGACCTTATACACAGACGTCCATGTTAAAGAGACTATATTATAGAAAAACATTTTTCCCTCACTTGTTTGAAATACAGTTTGATGTACAATATAAACACTGTTAAGAGTACCATTTACTGGCCAGTCTATAAAACCCAGCTGCAAAAACAAACCAATTGAAATTTTTTACAATGTATTTGCATATGTCCTCAACCACTCACATAGACATGATAGAGGACAGCCAGAACAGTCAGAACAGAGGTCATTTGTTTTTCATATATATTATAGTCTTATAGTCTTAAAGGTGCGGTTAAAAACAAACTTAGTAAAGAGAGGTTGGTCAAGTAAAAAGGACTCATCGTTTTTTTAGGGGGGGGGGGGGGGGGTAAAACTGTGCATTCTGAAGTGTGCACTTTCAAAATTTTGCTGGGTGTTGTCCTCACACCCGGAAAGACCAAAAAGGGTCATCTCACGTCTAGACTTTTCCCAGTTGTTCACTACAAAGCTTAAGAACATCAACAGGGATCTGGAGGTCCAGGTCAGAGTTCATTCATGCAACTATCACCCTAGTCTCTCTCATGTGTGCCATTTCCTTCCACACCTTTTTAACTGGCGATGAATTATATATGACCCGCTTGGTGATGGACACTAAATAAAAACGTCTTTTTTTTATTGAAAATGCATCTACAAGTGACATTCTTTCCTCTAATGTGCTCCATATGGCCAGAGCGTACACCTGATAAAATACCTCAGGGGCCTCGCTGTTCGGAAAATCCTCAATTCGTTCCCTAAATAAAATAAGCAGTGGCTTCGCTAAATACATCACATGTGTTGCCGTACTGATTCCCCTGGTCTTCTGCCCCCATTCGCCCTTCTCCTCATACATGTTCCGCAGCCCGGCAAGGTAACTCTGGTTAACACTGCTTCATTGAGTGCAGGCCGAAGCGCGCTGTAATGTCACCGTTCCTGCAGTCAGCTTCTTCAAAACGCAGGCCGCATTCTTCACAATCCACTGAGGTCATCTCCACTGTTATAAAGTGAAAACATGTGTAGCCTGTAGATCCTGTGTAGCATTTACACTTTTGTAAATAGAATTAGCCTATTACACATGTTCTCAATGGGCAATACTTTCCTGCAGGCTGTTTGGTAGCTAATAACTTGTGGCTCCTGAAAAGGAGGTTAAATACACTGTAAATGCAGCACTGGCAGTGGACTTTATCTGCTTCCTGCATTACATTTCTATCAAAATCTTCTGTATGTTGAAAGCATTATGGCAAATAGGACTAGTTGCATAAGAAGGTCATTTGGTCTGAACTTAGTGGGGTTAAAAGTCTAGTTAATGGGACAAGGGACATGATCAGTAAAAATAATTTAGGGAAAATGTTGAATATTTGAAATTTGAGAATCGAATTTCTTAGTATTTGGTGGTATGTCCCTGCTTTTTACGTTAATGACCTGCACCTGAGCTGCATAGACTGGTGGTAGCCGATCAGATCCTCCTGAGAGTCACCTGAACTTGAGTGCACTAACTTCAATGCAAGAGATTTTAAAGACTTAAAAGAAGAGGTCACATATTTGCATAAATTTGAATATTAACCTACATATTCTAACATTTTTGTGTGTTATATACAACCTCTGATTTTTGGACCCCATACTTAGATGCAACCCCATAATTACAAGGTCTTATAAGCTTCTAATGAAGCATCTCTTCTCCACTTTACATGTCATAAGTTCTTTGTTTTAAACTTCTAAAAAACGTCCAATTTCCAATTCTAAATAAAAAAAAAAGTCCCACATTTTCAATGTGATCTCAGCCTTTTTAGACCCCACTGCAGAATCGCACATCGCACAGTGTTTTTACGAGCTGTGGATTTGTTGTGCAGCACAATTTAAAAGCCAGTGACCACATAATTGCTCTGGTAGTTGCTGTTATAAAACCAACGTGTCTCACAGCATGAACACGTGGGTGCAGGACACAGTGTTCTTTATAAATTGGGTTTTATCAGTTCATACAGTTTATGTTACTTATTTGACCTCATACTTTTATGTACTTTATACACCAGAAAAAAGGTATTCCTTCAAATTTCTAAATGTTTAATCATGGCCTGCACCCAAAGTAGTAGATTTCTCAATGACTTGCACCACCAACACCATCAGCTTCAGAGCCAGTGCAGTTCTCTGGCCACTTACTTACTTAAAACTTACTGCCTTACCATTTTGACCTACAGTACAGAGTAATTATATGTAAGTGAAGGTTTAGGTACCTTGTCAAAATCTTACTCAATTAAAAATATATAAAGAGCCAAAACTGTAATTAAGCTAAACTAAAGTTAAATGGTATCTACAGCTGAGCATTTTCAAGTGAATAAATGTAAAAAGTTACAGTTTTAATAAAGAAAACTGCGATGGTGGCTGATGTGCTTTGAGGAGACTAATTAGTGCTACTAGTCCTTGCACAAAGACAAATAAGCATATTTGCAGGCACACTCACTTTAAACTAATAAGAACTTGGAAATGTGTTTTATTATTGGATGTAATTGAAAATGAATAAAAATACAAGTATTGACTTTTAATGCTACTACAGTAAAATACAAACCGTGCACTAAAATACCAGAAAGACGTACCATTTCTCAAGTATCTCAAGGCTAGACTGTCCAGTGCCTCAACATGCTTTGAAGAGAAAGCTAAGCAGTTACACCAATGGTTTCCAACCATTACGCAGATATTTAGCAGTGGGTCGACAAATCATTGATGTAGATGTTCAGACATACAGTGGGGTTCACAAATCTGAGACCACTAGTGGAAGTTTTTCCAACACAAATGACATCAACTTTACAATTTGAGTAAAATATGCCGAATTTTTGACATTTGAACATTGGCATTTCATAAAGTGTGTGTATCTGGTGATGTTTCCACATTTTGCTTTAATACGACTTGAGCTGCATGGACCAGTTTGTGTAAAAAGGCTCTGACAAGAAGGTCAGATCCACCTGAGAGTTATCTGAACTCAATCCTCAATGGAAGCCTGACCTTTTTGACTAAAGGTGCTAACAGCCAATTCGCTTAAATTCAAATATTTGCCTAGAAATGTGTGAACTTTCAATTGCTTAAATGCAATCTCAGATTTATGGACCCCACTGTACCCCGTAAACCGACATGCCACTCAAGAATGATCAGATTAATATATCAGACTTATGTTCTGGAGTAGCATTAAATACTTTGTCAATAAGCTAGTTCGGAAGCAAAGAACATTCGAGGACTTTACACTCCCCCACAACCTCCGAGCTTCAACTCTCCGACCTTGGATTTTTAATAGCGCATGCAGCTTCACAGGAAAGCCCTCTTTTTCCGCAACTGAGCTCTGTGATCATGTGAAGAACACAACCCCTTTTGACATCTGTCCTCTAACAGGCTCTGGAAAGTATAGCCAATCGTTAAGTGAGGGTCTGCTAGCTCGGCCAATTACGTTTTAAAAGACTGTTGCGGCCTATCAGTGCCCTGTGAATCATCGTTAGCCAATGAATGTGCGAGAATACAGTGCGAACCAATTACAGAGTGGGAAGCGCTGTTGGCGGGAGGTTGGCGAAAGGCAATCTGGAGTGAAAAGTGTTGCTTTGTGTTTAATAGGGTGAAGAAAAGGATATTTAGATGGTAGGCTGTCCATTATTTGGACCGATTCATGATTCCAAAGCAGTCGTTCTTAGAGTAGGACCATCAAATCAAAGGTTCCTCGGCTGTTTAAGGAACTTAACAAGGTTCTTCCATGACTCTGGTCCAGAGGCTCCTGATAGGGACTGACCTTGAACCCTAGTTGACGTCAGGCCGCGAAAGGCACAGTAAAAACAGAACCAGCCTGCAAATGGTACTAAGAAGCCATTCGTAGGGTTTGTCATGGTGCCAACAGTTGCACGCAGAACCTTCCAGCGAGGAGAACCCTGGAAGAAGGAGCCGGCGAGTGAGCGGAGCACGTCTGCGCCACATAATGTCTAAATAATGGAGGTTGTTTTGTCTCTTAAGGTGAGGAGAGAGCAAAGCAGGCCAATTCACACAAGGGTGTGCGTGCTTGTAAGTGTGTGTGTGCAAGCGAGCAAGTATGGGAGAGAGAACAAGTGTGTGTGTGTGTGTGTGTGTGTGTGAAGCTCCTCTTTTCTCGTGTCCAGTCACTTGCTGTCCTTTTAGGGGACTCCAGAGGCTAGTTAGAAGGGTGTCTGGTTCTCACCATGAATCTAATTAGATCCCTGACTGAGGTCTTAACATTTCCTTGAAGGGAGGGAGAGAGAGAGAGAGAGAGAGAGAAGAAGAGAGAGAGAGGAGTGGAAAAGGTGCTAAAACACCATCTCTTTTCTCTTTCCTCACCCCCCCCCCCACCACCACCACCCACACCCCCCACCCCGCCAGCCCCCTCGATAGAAAAACAAAGACCAGCGAGCTAATGAAGTTGGTAATTAAGGAGCTTCTGTCAGGCACAATAGGTAATTAGACATTCGATTCCCCTGGGTGCTAGCAGTCCAGTCTCATCAGCGCTCGGGCCAGCAGGCTGACCAGGGATGCTAGCCTCCCAGACCCCTCTGAAAAAAGGGAGAGGAGCGCTAATTTTCACCTCTCGCTGACCTGGACCTGTTATATCTGCTCAGGCCCTGGCTCCACAACGTTCTGCACAACGGCCAGGACAGCCGATTTGTTAGGGAACGGACAGGGTAGCGCTGAGCAAGAGACAAGGCGTGGTCACATAGCTGCAGTAAACAGATTAGCGAGTTAGCCGTTGAGCTAGCAGTACAGTAACAAACCCGCCGTCGCCATCATACGAAAGTCATGTGACACCACTGTTTTCATTCAAGTTACCATTTTAAAAAAGACTGTGGCAGCAAAAGCCCCAAAGAATTGTGTTGTTAAATACACTAAATGGACAAAAGTATTGGGACACCTGCTTATTCTCGTTCTCTTTATTTTTTAAATCACGTATTTAAACGTTGATCCTGCTTTTGTTGGTGTGGCTGTCTCTACTGTCCATGAAAGAAGGCTTTCTACTAGATGTGGGAGCATTGCTGTGAAGATTTGATTGCATTCAGCGATAGTGAGGTCAGTAGCTGAATGAATTCATTAGACGGGGTGTCCACAAACATGTGGACATATTGTTCGTAATTGTTTTAGTGCAAAAACTTCTTATTCTGGAGCATTTTGATTGGTCCATTCATAAACAAATGCAAAGATGATGCAAAATGCATCACAGCAATGAAATGCATTGTAATAAAAAGCCCATTTGACACAATATAAATACTAAAAATGGTGGATAAAAGCAAACTAAACCCTAAGGTTTCTTGAAATTGGAAACATTAAGATGCCATTTAAAATCCAAAGCTCACTTCTGATATGAACATGGGTCTGTGTAAAAAAAAAATATATTATTCATTCTTTTTTCATCTTATTTTATCCTTTCCTACTACGCAAGACATTTGTACATTGTTACCGTACCTTCAAAACTAAGATGTGTAAATGTTGTCAGTTCTGATTGGTTGCCTTGTACAGAGCCTCGTCCAAAAAAAAAAACAACAACAACAGTCCATGCAGAAACACTCCTTATAACTTCAATGTTGGTGGGCGGGGCTAAACTGCTGTAAGCTGAATAGGTGAATAGCTGTATTTAAATACATGTATATCATCGCTGTCCAAAGAAAAACACATACTTATCTCTTACTGATCTTAACTTTGAATGGAAGTAAAACACGAGTTTATTCCGAGTAAAACACGAGTTTATTCCAACTAATTTAGAGCATTTCTATTGGTCCATTCATACAGGATTATTTCCACAGTGTAGAGACAGCTAAAGGAAGAAAACTAAAAATGGACAAAAATGGAGATACATGTTTTCCATTCATGGGCTGTATTTACGTTATTAGACCTTAACAGAGTTTACAAACAGCATCAAAATTGAGGAAATTGAGATTTTTCGTAACATGGGCCCAGGATACATGCAGCATACACCAAATGTCCGTAGCATTAGCATCACTTTGCTAATTACTCCGTGAGATATAGAAGTATTATAAACAGCTACATACAAATCTTTCCTCTTTTTAATCCACTGACACACACACACACACACAACATCTATAAAGCACTATAAATTGACTGAAATGTGTGTGTGTATGTGTGTGCGCAGCTGAGCCGAGTGGGCACCTGCTTTGCGACAGCCCGCCTCACTCAGCATTCTGGAGAAAGACAGCGCGGTTCTAATTATCACGTTTACTTTAGATTGCTTGACTGTGGTGGAGATAGAGAAAGTTCACTTGGCCTCAATTAAGCATATTTATCTCCGATTATCCGACGGTGAGATTTCTGTCCGGGCAAAGAGATTATTCTAAAGAGGCGGCGATACGCGGCAGGAATGAAATGTTCTGACGAACTGACGTCTTTAAGCCAGGAGGGAAGAAAAAAGAAGAAGACGAAGAAGACGAAGAAGAAATGAAAGAAATGGAAATTGAATCAAAATGAGATGTGCTTCCTCTCCGCCACCTGTGTTCAGAGTAAACATAATGAGGCGGCCAACTTCTCTCCTAGCTTTCGTCCGAGGAGATATTTATTCACTTCTAGCACTCACACAACTTTCTGAAAATTAGTCAACATGAGGTCACAAGTAGGTCAAATTTCTTTCTCACATTTGAAATGTCCCTTGAGGTCCACGAGGCCCCTTGAGGACATTCTGAATTCTGGTAGAAGGACCACGTCCCAAACTCCTCCTTGTCCTCCTGGCCCTCAAAAGCCCTGCTTTTTAGTTGAACTCTGTGTCGAACAAACGTCGCACCCACCTCCACCCCGTCTCCTCCCTTTCTTTCATTACTCACCACACCAACAGGGGTTGGTGGGGGTTGGGGGGGGTATCCGGCCTTACTCACAGAGCACAGGAAAGCCCACTTTACCCTCCCGTTCCATCTCAGAGCGTACGTTTGTATGTACCTAAAACCCAATAATGACCAAATTCCATGACGGCCTTGTTACTGTACCTTTAAGACGTCGATATGTGATATATGTTAATGACCTTTTGCTGCCTCCCATAGAAGGCAGTCTACACCAAATGGGCGTGGCTAAACTGCTACATGCAGAGTAGGGAGATGTATGTAAATTAAATAGTGTTTTAGACATCCCAAAAGATAGGGGCTTTTAGCACTACACACTCACAACATAACTCACATCCTCTGACTCACACTGCTGTGTCCAATCCAGAATGAAGGCCACTGCCAATGTCTCTCTCTCTCGCTCTCTTTCTATTTCTCTCTCTCTCAAACATTACAGTATGCTTGACAGGATCACTTTGATCTTGTGGTTCATTTTTACATTCCTGAAAAGCGTTTACACTGTTTAGACTGGACGTGTCCTGCTGCGGGGCACAACACCTGGGATTTGAACCGCTGACCTCACGGCTGCCGAAGCTGCCTCTGCCTCCCGGTCAGCGCGGGGATCAGCATGGACAGACAGCCCCACAACTCTTCATATCCTGTTTGGCCTCCAACCACCCTGAAGCACAGAGCCAACCCCCACCACCCCTTCCCACCCCCTTCCTCTGAGACATGTCACCTGCGCCCAGGTAATAGCTGCCTCAACGGGGTCGCTGGAAGAGAAGTGCAGCTGTGTCCACGAATAGGACTCTACGAGGGCTCTGCTGGTGTGGATATTCACATATAGGCATGTAATAACCCTAATATGCAAGACATTTAGCTAAACTGCAGACTGCATAGCCTTGCTATGTCCAGTGTGTGCAGTTCTATAAGCAGAGGTCGTGTATGGCTGCAATCTTGAAAGACTGAAGAAACTTTCAACGCAACTTCTTATTTCAGGTCATTTTGGAGCATTTCTATTGGCCCATTCATCATCAGATTTGGACACAATGTGAACAAGAACAACTGCCAGATTTACATTATGTCAAAAATGGTTATACAACGTTTTTGAGTGGTTGTCACAATATGGTGTAATGTGCAAAATGTACTAAATGCGATGTTTGGCAATGATGTTCATGACCTTTATTTTTAAGAAAAGGACACTGGGGACATGTATCCACCGTGGTTAGGAATGCAGTGGCTTGTGGGGGGTTAAAAATAGGCCTAATTTGCTGGACTGTGGTACATTTAAACATTTGGCCAGAAAGACCAGTAAATAGCCTTTATAGCCTATAAGACCAATCAGATCAATTTACGACTCAGAAAAAAAAAACAGCCATCAATGACATTGTAACTATGGTGATACCCGTGTGCCCCCAGTGTGCTCTTTTATTTATTTATTAAAAAAAAAAAAAGAAAAGAAAAAGAAAAATATGGTCACCCTAGCATTTGGATCAAATGTTTTTAAAGGCGACGATCAGCACACATTCTTTTATACTTTCTATTATACATTATACATGGAGATACATGCTTTCCATTTAACGACTATATTTACGTTTTAGACCTTGACATAGTTTAAAACTGCATCAAAATTAAGAAAATTAATAACAATACAACAATACAAGTAATAACATACATAATCTGACTGCCTTAAAATGCAGCTAACTGAAATATTACGTTCTGTTAACTTCTTATTTACTACGTTCAATAAAAGATTTAAGACAACTGAGTAATTTTAAAAGTGAAAAAAGTGTTTTTTAAGTGAGAGGATTTAGTTTACTCTGTTAATTTTGTTATCTAAAGGGAATCTGAAATGACTCCACCAAACCTTTTAAAAGGCCAATAAATGTGGACTAAACACAGTTAGAGCACGCCTGGCTGTAATACTCAGGAGCCCCTGAAGGCCTTAATTACCTGAACCAGGTGTGTTGAATTGGGGTTGTAGCTAAAAGATAGCAGATCTCTGAGACCAGGATTGGGCACCCCTGAGTTAGAGACTAGCTAGACTATGGTCTTGGCCTTAGACTCAGTTGTGACCAATCTCTGAAGATCTCTGCACTCTGGACCAGGATTTGGTACCCCTGAGTTAGCGACTAGTTAAGGCTTGATCTTGTCACGATCTTGGCCTCACGATCTCAGCCTCACTCTCATATATACATGCTCTCGACTTGCTTGCCACCACCATTAGAATCGGCCTTGACTCGGTTTGACAAGATCTTCTGGACCTGTCCGAGGTGGCCTGGATGACAGTTCTACCAACAAGTCATAGAAGGGGGTTCCACACAAGTTAGCATGGTGCTAACAGTTTGTTTGGCTATCATCACACACTTGCCTGAAATACTCGGAGACTCCTGAATGGCTCCCAGCACTTTTTCCTTCGTGAGGTTCTTTCGTCCACTTTAATGGATTACTTTGTGGCTGATTTAGCTTTGTAGCTCCAGCGCAAATCTAAAGAAGCAAACTTTGAAGCGAGCATGTCTTGGCCGTTTGACTACATTTATGTAAGGGGAACAATGTGTAAATGAAAGTGTTCGTCAAACTACTGTCAGAGGCCGAGAATTAAACCCCGTTCTTTTTTTAAAGCACACATACAAAGCGATAAATATTCATCACTGTGAAGCACGTTCCTCTTTGGTGAACTTTGAGGATCCATAAAATATGTCCCCCAAAAAAACTGGCTCCTCACAGAGAGCCGGCGTTAAATCACATCGCCATCAGTTCAGCTGACGGGCCTCTCATCAGGAAGAGGAACAGAGATGGTCTGAGCCCAGCGAGCTTTGCAAAAACAAAGGCTGGAAATGGGGGCACGAGTATTTGGAGCATTGTGTGCTTCTCAGCAGGTGCCTGTCAGCTCCTTGCTATGGGGCCTAACAGATGTTAGCTAGGTTAGCTTTCTCCTGCTGTGCTGGCCTACACGAGGAGAGTGCTGTTTTGCTGGGGGGATCATCCCTCAACGTCCCGGGCCGAACCTAGCGCCTCTCAGCGCCACCGCCAGGGGGGAGATGAAGAGACCGTAGGTCGGCGTGGTTGAAGGAATCCTGGATAGCAGTGGCAGTAAATCAGGCCCCTGTGGCCCTGTGGGGTAGCAATTATCTTTTTTGCGCTAATAAATCCCACTCCATCACTGATAAGGCGGTGCTCTTTTTGAACCTCGCAGAGCAAAGAAAACAAAGAGGTGTGTTTAACGAGGGAGGAGGAGCTGGTGGAGTGGGGGGTGGTGGAGTTTGTTGGGTGCTTTATTTGTTCAGCCTCTTGGCTCACTGGAGATCATTCAGCATCTTTACTGATACTAGGCTTTGGCTCCTGGGTCTGTGGAGTGAAGTGTAGACTTTAATTTAAGGGGTTAATGAAAAAAACATTAGAAATGATGAATCAACTGTTTTAGACAGTCCCAAAAGTAATTGGACAAACAAACCTAATTACACATAGAACGATTCGTTTTAATGCTTGGGTGCAAATCCTTTGCAGCCAATGACTGCCTGACTGCCATGATGTTTCCACCTTTGAAAAGCTTAGCCAATTGCCTTCAGTTGCTGCTTGTTTGTGAGTCTTTCAGCTTCAGCTTTGTCTCCAGAAAGTGCAAAGCTGCTGAATTAGATTTCAAACACCAGTGACCAGTTCCATTGGTAACGATACAAGTCCATGCCATAATAGTGCCTCCACCATGTTTGACAAGACAGTTAATTATTCAAATTGATTGATTGATTGATGTCCAATCAAAAACATGGTTCTCCATGGCTGTAGCAGTTCTGTACACTGTGTAAATAATTCTGGATGACTATTCTAATAGAAATGCTCTTATTAGAATATTTTTGCTTATATATATATATATTGCATATTAGGGTTATTACATGCTATAAATACACACATCTTATATATATATATATATATATATATATATATATATATATATATATATATATATATATATGTTACACCCCTTGAATTACTGCTTAAAAGATATCTCTGATTATAGAGCACTTATTATAGTTGTGCCATTTTTTTCTGTCCATGTTTGGAACTGAATGACTGAAAATATATTTTAACATTATTTTTATGATAATTTTTTATGATATATTATATTCTGCAAAAAGTGTAGTAAAATTTGTTGCTATTTTCAAAATAATGATTTGACAGTTTTTGATCCCAAAAACACACAAAGGGTATGACTGCAGGAATCTTAGCAATAAAGAAATCTTCAAGATAAAATGTGTGGGCTTTGGCATTATTCCTAAGGTAGGGATTTTCTCAGTTCAGTTTTGGCGAAGCAAAAATAACTCAAATCTAAACAGCGTTCCGTTTATTACGTGTCCGCACCGCAGCCTGACACACACATGCTGAAGCCTTTTTGAAAAGCCTGGTGTCCCCGAACTTTCGACGGCCAATATGCACTATATAGCCACATATGGGCCTTTTATGGGGCCTTTATGAGCTGCAGAGACATTGAGTTATTCCTTGCAGGTGCGGAGGGTTTCTGAAAGTACAAATTTGACATAGACGCTTGGAAGGCATTTCTCGGATAGCTGCGGTGATAATGGAGTGCTCTATAAACCCAAGCACAACTGATATACGCATGTAGCGCTGATCCCAACAGCCCCGACAGCATCGCAGCGATCTCTCCGTCACCTTCAGCGGCGCGGTGGCTCTGAGGAAAATGTCAGAGAGGTCGAGAGTCGACCTGGTGAGAGATGAGAGGAGTGTGTCGATCAGATACGATGCTATCTGTCTCAGACTGGTGTGTTGGGAGATGTTGGAGCTGTGTTTCCCCGCGGGAGCATGGCGTTAAACCACTGATCTCTACACTCAGTTAACAAAGAGATAAGCTACAGTAGGAGACAGCAGACGCTCAACAACACCAGGCTGACAATGGGGCGGCACTGACGAACACACTGCACCATGTTTATAGAAGTTACAGGGCCTGTATTGTGGAAATCTGTATTGTCCTCACTATCTTTATATATATATATATATATATATATATATACATATGAATTTTTCCCTTTTCTACTAATGTGGTACTGCCAATTAGCCAGCCACCAACATGCTCGGAAGAAAGCACCAGGTCCCCGGCTTCTCCAGACGCCCGTACAGGCCAACGTCGCTTAAGAGTGATGAGGGGAGAGAGCACGGCCAATTGTGCTCTTTCTGACTCCGGTTGCTGATGGCAAAGTGACATGGCTTGAGATTTGACCTTATAGTGGAAGCACATTAGACCGCAGAGTCACTCAGAGCCCCTTGAATTGACTGTTTTTGGGATGTCGAAGATAACAAATGTATTTACATACAGCAGTTTGGCTCCGCCCATTTGTGCATTCGCCCATTTAGTCATATAATGTTTCAACACTGGGTAGTCAGTCACAACAGAGTACCAAAGATGGCCAGTAAACAGAAGCTGAAAAGTGCAAATGTAAATATGTATAATGACTTAATCAATAATAAATGATTAATTTCAAGCACATATTACAAGAAAATGCTATGACAGGAATCTGCACTCCATTTTCCAGAACTTATCCAAGACAATTTCCATAACATCTATAGATGACAAC
Source organism: Salminus brasiliensis (assembly GCF_030463535.1). Classification (NCBI taxonomy): domain Eukaryota; kingdom Metazoa; phylum Chordata; class Actinopteri; order Characiformes; family Bryconidae; genus Salminus; species Salminus brasiliensis. The sequence goes on along the minus strand of NC_132881.1, from coordinate 4,805,675 downwards.
AGTCTTACGATGAGTGTATTATAAGCCTCCCAGTATGAACTGTTTTTTAGGCACATGGTTAGTAAATATAAAATAGTATTAAATGCATATATTTTCCATTAGATGCAATTTTAATAAATAGGGCATCAGTAGTTAACACATGCAACCATTTCAGGTCCTCTTTAATATTTCCAGGACATTTTTGCTCATTTCTAATAATTAGCCTCTAAATTCCCAAGCTTCCCAGGACATGTGGGAACCCCCCGGTATAAGTCTTTCAGCACTTCCACCCACTGTTGATTAATGCATAGACTGCCTTGATTATGAAGCACAGACTCAGGCTTATTATTCACGATTCCTATTAAACTAATACGTATCCATGTACCTTTAATTAATGCATAACCAGCCTTAATTCATTTCTTAACATCGCAAAATGTCTCAAACCCTGCTCTATAATGCACATTAAAATCTGTATCGATTGCATCAACAGGAACAGGGGTGCGTTCGCCCCACCTTGCATGGAGGACAAACATCAATTAAGGAAAGAAGAATCAAGCTGGAGGTAAAAACAGCACGCTAACGTTTTTTTTTTTCGTTTTTTTTTGCCTCACCGGGCTCTTACTCTAAGTCAAGACTTAAGTTTAACCTCATTAAGAGAGCACACACTAGATACATAATTATTCCTGAGAGGATAGGCCTCACTAATACAAATTAGAGTGATAATGAAGCCACTGAGACTGGCCATTGCTGCTCCCTGAACATCACCCACAGTGAACTATTATGCAGAATTAGAGTGTTTGTTTATACTCTGCACTAAAAGACTCTTCGCCAGTGTCCACTCATTTACGACATGCAATTTACAACGCAAGGCTTTAAAGGAGTAGGTTGAATGAAGGCTTTTGTGCTCTGAAAAGCACAGTGCTGGAAACAGGTGTTTGACACACGAAAAAAAAAAAAGGTCTATGGCTCATATGTAAATATTAGTTTGCAAGAAGAAAAAGGCCACAAGTGACATGGATTCCTCTCCTGAAAAGGCTGAACAGGCTAAAAACCTGTTCTCCAAAAAAAGCCAGAGTCAGAGAAATGGCTCCTGGCAAAAAAGAAAAAAAAGAAGAAGAAGAAGAAGAAGAAGAAGAAGAGAAGACAGTTCACCTCTGCTATCTGAAATCCATCTGGCATTTTTTACTTAACAAGGCAATTTAATGTGCTGAAAAGTCTCTCGGCTACTTCAAACGATGTTTAAACGTCTCCTCGAGGGAAGGAAATCGTTTCTTTTCTTGTCTTTAGAAAAACATGGACAGCAAATCTGACTTATTTCCACATTCCAACTCAGAAAAAGCGACCCAGAGAGTAACGGACTGCTCCTCGGCCACAGGAGTCCTCGAAAACTCACGACAAAAGGCTCCTAAGAAAAATCTAGAACTTTGACAGTGATGCACACAAGTCACACAGTCTGTAGTAAGGGCGTAGGTTCGATTTTGACACGTAAAAGTGGTCCACAGAAATCTGTATTGTCCTCACTATATATATATATATATAAAATGTAAGTGTTTTAGAAATGTGTTAAATTTCTCCCTTTTCTACCAATGTGGTACTGCCAATTAACACACCCATCCCTAGCTCCCCCTGACACTAGCACAACAGGAGGGCCAGGACCAGCCACCAACATGCTCGGAAGAAAGCACCAGGTCCCCAGCTTCTCCAGACGCCCGTACAGGCCAACATCGCTTAAGAGTGATGAGGGGAGAGAGCACGGCCAATTGTGCTCTTTCTGACTCTGGTTGCTGATGGCAAAGTGACATGGCTTGAGATTCGAACTTGCAATCTCTGGGCCATAGTGGAAGCACATTAGACCGCAGAGTCACTCAGAGCCCCTTGAATTGACTGTTTTTGGGATGTCAAAGATAACAATGTTATCTATCCGGAATCTTTTTTTGCATTCATGATGGACCTGTATTTATAGATTTGGTAGCCAACATGCTCATAAAGGGCATAAAAGGGAGTCGTCTTTGTGGTCAGTATGGTCCGGAGACAAAAATGACACTACTGAGACATTACATGACACATCATCCATGGTTTCTTCTAAAATCAAGGGAATTAAAAAGGAGTTGGACGATTAGTTTCGGCTCAAAACTCCTCTCCAGCTAATCCCAGAGGTGTTGGATGGAGCTCCATCACTCAGTTTGCATGCTCATGGCTCCACGGCCCACTCTGGCTCCTCCACGAGTGTCCCGTTCTACTGCCAGTGACTTCCTATGGAGGTCATTAAAGCTGAATGTACTAATAATAATCAGGGGGGTCCACAAACTTTTCGACATACAGTGTAGATGCAATGCAATCTAGCCTCATGTTCTCGTGATAAATGCCCCTACAGCACCAACAGTGATGGTCCTAGCCAACAAGAACCTAAGATCTAATCCAAGATCTCAACACATGCACATCTCTCTCTTTTTTTTGGGCTCTGGCAGAAGCTCTGCCGTCCCTCCATATTGCACACTCAAGCTCTGGTCAGGCGCCAGACCAGCCTCCTGTGGTTTCACACATAACAACCTTCCCGATCGTGCCCCTCGAAAATAAAGACTCCAGTTAAGAGGGCTCTCGCCTTGGCCTTTAGCGCCGGCCAAATAAACCAGTCTGTTTTGATAGACATGCCGAGTGGCTTGTGCTCGGGCTGTGCTCGGGCCGTGCTCAGCTGAGCATGCTCGGGAAGGGAGAGAGGTTTTTTTGGGGGTCGCCGAACAAGGTCTCCCCGCTAAGAAAAGGGAAGAGGAAGAAACACAGGAAATAGTCGAGAGAGACAAATGGTGGGTCTCACCCAGCCCAAGGGGTCTTGACATTTCACCCAAAGGTTGATGGACCCCATCGGCTGCCAATTAAATGATGTAATAAAGTCTTTTAGATTGGGTGGAATGTAAAATTGAGTTTTGCACCCTCCTGCAGCGACGAGTCCGCTGTCAAACTCCCACCTCAGTGCTGCTGAAAGGATTGGCCCCCATTAAAACTCTTGTCACACGTATATTTGGCACATTTTCGAAGCCATTTGGCTTCCCGTTAAGATAACAGGGGGCCAGCCCCTTTGAGTAGTTGTAGAAGGATGGACGGATGCAAATCCTTCGGGTACGCAGTACCTGGGTACCTTAAACAAATCCCATGCTCTGGTGTGGACGGAGATGAAGGGAGGTCAACCGGGCAATTAAAGACTGCAAAAAAAAGCTGAAAGCCCTCGTTCCTGTCCGGGTAACCTTCCCGCCCCCCCCCGCCAAGCTGATGGTATCTCACGGCACTTTGGAAAAGCTAGCAAGAGCTACAGTAAGGGAGTTATATATTTTCTGAGGGCAGCCTAGTCTGATTGAAAGAGACTGAAGAAGCAGGTTTTGGCCAGAGGCAAAGATAAGCAGTGGGAGAGTGTGTGTGTGTGTGTGTGTGTGTGTGTGTGTGTGTGTGTGTATCTGTGAGAGACGAGGCAAGCCCAGCAATCAGTTTGTGATCTAGGGCGGTGTTTAGTGGCGCTGTAAGATCTGCTAAAGTGGCCCTAATTTCCCCTGTTGTAGGAGGTGTGTGATGAGGTGGAAAAGGGCCAGAGGGAAGGAGGGGGGTCTTTCGTCTGTCGGAGCGCGAGTTAAGCCCAACCTGGGGCGGTACACTCGACTGCGATGGAGGGAGAGATAGGAGGGGAGTGTTAAGGAGAGAAGGAAGGAGAGAAGACGGAAGGATGAAAGATCATCCACACCTGTGGGGCACTGCTGAAAGTTACAGCTCACTCAGCACTGGCCGCCCCATTCATCACCGCTCACCAGGGCTAGCGGACGTCCATTTATTTATTTTTTATTTTTTTTAGCCCCATCACTCACTGCTGGACTGGACAGCAGCCCTCGGGGCGTGATCCCTTTCTTATTAAATATGTCACTAACATGAATGATCCATCGCTGTCGTGGGGAAGTTACAGCGTTCAGGTGGATACATCAAAAATCCGAGTTTGATGCTTCTGAGAAATGATCGGTCTGCGAGATTTACTCGGGACAAAAGTAAGTCACGGTCCAGAATGTGACAAGCTGTGCTTTCCTTTTATGGGCTGATCACAAATCACCTAATGAGCTCTACTCAGATTGGCTGGTTTACAGCGATGCTGCTATCCTGTCGCTAGCTGAGTTGCCTCCTCTGGAATTAGTGCTAGGCTAGGGATAGCTTTTAGCTTAGCACAGATATGCTCTCACCTTCCACCTCCCACCTATTTGCTTCCTCGTCCCTTTCAGAGCTAGTGGCATCAGCTGAAGCCGCATCCATGAGGCTGTTTAGGCCGATTAGCGTAGCAACCAGAGGTCAAAAATTTTAAACATCCGGCATGAATATCTGGCGGTGATATTCATGCTCTCCAGCGTGACCGATGAACATCCTGGGAGAGAATATCTCGAGGGCAATGCTAGTCGTGTGGACTAGATATATTTTATGGTATGGGGCCCTAAAGAAAAGGAGGCAAGGCTTTGAAATGGCGCTGACCTGCTTATGCCGGCTTTGGAATTTGAACAAGGAGACTACAAGAGGTTTGAGGTGGACCATCCGTGGACCATCAAAGTAAAGCGTTGCCAAATTCTGCTCATTTCTAGGCCTTGATTGTTTTACAACAGTGTATTAAGACAAGGATATAGCTATTCTATTGGCAGAACTGTGGCATTTTCATGAAATAATAAAAAACATTGCTTTAATTAAGACAATCTGACACTGCCAATGCAATATCACGCATTCTCCAGATGTCTAGTCTCCAAACCATTTAGATTTCACATCATGATTCCACCAAGTCCACCAAGGGCTACCACCATTTCTCACTCCCAGAACTGAAGAACAACTCAGCCTGTTTCCTTTCCCATCTAATTCCTAAACAGCCAGCCATTCACCGCAGTAAGCCTGGAATTCTACGAGGTCAAACACATCCGAGACCTGGAAGAAGAGCGTTTTTTGAGGGGCTATTTCTTTAAAATCGCAGAAGCAGCATGGACTCTCTGTACCCTTCACACTACACAGATCCGTTTTCATCCATCCTGGACCTTCTCCAAGCTCCTCTCCGAGCCTGTGAAATACTCTTTAAAGCCTCACCTGACTGTGTGCACACTCTCACGCACCCCCCCCGTTCTCCTACTAACCGTTCAGTCACCATTACGGTATCATAAAAGGTAATTCACTGCTTCAGAGGAGAGAGAAAAACCTTCACCCATTCCAGAACCACGCCACCTTCTTATGCTGTTGTTTTGGAGCTGGATAGGTTGGCAAACTGTATGTATGTGTGTGTGTGAGAGACATAGTCTCTCTCTCTCTCTCTCTCTCTCTCTCTCTCTCTCTCTCTCTTTTACATCTGTACAATTTCTCCTTGGCAGGGTAGATGGTAGTTGGCAAGACCGAGTTAGCCAACCACAGCACATCTGGAACTGCGTCAGAGAGAGAGAGAGAGAGAGAGAGAGAGAGAAAAGGAGGAGGTGGGTGGGAATGTTTATAATCTGTGTAAGTACGTATTACAGTATGTATTTTCTTTGAATTGGTTCGAGTGGTCTGACTTAACATAAAAAGTGTGCGGCGCTCAGACCGCTCCTCTACATTTCTGCGATTTTATTTTTTTTGTCCGACATGTGTTAGGCTTTAGCCACGTACAGGACAAGGCCGGGTGTGTGCGTGTGTACATGTGTGAGTGTGTGAGTGAGTGTGTGTATATGCTTGCGTGTACACTCGAAGGCTTGCCCAGTGTGAATAATCTTGTTTTGGTTGGTCGGGGTGCATGTCGGAGTTTATGCGAGGGCATTTGGATATGACTTATAGTGGCTTGGTTATTCTGTGTTGTGGACTAACCCTGGATCCCCGTTCACGTCCAAAGCAATTAAGCCAACTTCTGAGCAGTTATTGCGGCATAAGAGCCGCCATTCATGGAATACACATCTGATTATTTATTTAAAGCTCCCGGGACAAGCCCTCACGTCCCTCGTCGTTATGAGATCTTCGTCTGAGCGGGCGGTTTGGTGTCAGTTAGGTTTACAGAAAAGGAACCGAGATAGGAGATATTGTTATACGGCGAGACGTAAAGGGGAAGTCCACCAAGTTTGCTAAATTTAGGCCGAAAAATACATTCTGTTGGTTTTGCTGGTAGGTTGCTGGTTTCAGATGGTCTAAGCTGGTCTGGTTAGGCCTGGTATACCAGCATAGCATAGGTTTTAGGATGGATGATCACCAGATTTTCAACCACCTTAATTAACAAAGACCACCTTAGACCCTGACCAGCACAGCATGGTATGTCATAGTATGTCTTCATTTGAGTGGAAAAACCCTACCTGCCCTTAGAGTTTCAGATATTTTCACACTATGCTGAAAATACAGCTGGTTGACCAGTTTGACTAAGCTGGTCATACTGGTAAGACCAGCATGGTCAATTTGGTCAATTTTGGTACTTGCAGACAAGCTAACCCATTAAGTATACTGATAGCTGTGCTGGAAAACCAGTTGGTTGACTAGTTTGGTCAAGATGGTCATAGTAGTAGACCAGCATGGTCAATTTGGTCAATTTTGGTACCTGTAGACAAGCTAACCCATTAAGTGAACTCATAGCTATGCAGTTATACCAGTTGGTTGACCAGTTTGGTTAAGATGGTCATACAGGTAGACCAGCATGGTAAATTGTTTTGGTCAATTATGGTAGTTGTAGACAAGCTAAGCCATAAAGTGAACTGATAGCTATGCAGTAATACCAGCTAGTTGACCAGTTTGGTTAATTTGGTCAATTTTGGTACTTGTAAACAAGATAACCCATTAAGAAATAAGATAGCTGTGCTGGAAAACCAGTTGGTTGACAAGTTTGGTTAAGTTGGTCATACCGGTGGACCAGCATGGTCAATTTTTTGGTCAATTATGGTAGTTGTAGACAAGCTAAGCCATAAAGCGAACTGATACCTGTGCTGGAATATTTCAGATATTTCCACACTATGCTGAAAAACAGCTGATTGACCAGTTTGGTGAAGCAGGTCATACTGGTGGTCAATTTTGGTACTAGTAGACAAGCTATCCCATGGCTAAGTTGGAAAACTAGCTGGTAGCACATGCTTTCATTTAAGCTTGATGCATTCGCCAGCGACTAACCTGAGCACTATGGCTGTCACAGTGGTCATACTGGTTGTGTAGCTCAATAAAGCTGGGTAGCCACTGAGTGTGGTTAAACTGGTTATACCATGTGATCAGCATGGTCAATTGGTTCAACACTGGTAGACACACCCTACACTGGTCAACAGGGAGATGCAAGCAGTGTTTGATAGACTGCTTTGGCCTAAAGTGTATTTTTATAATCCACTGATGGTGGAGGGGTACATGCAGGGTGCTATAAGGCAAACTAGTTCCCAAAGGAAACCTCTGGGATACCTCTGTTTATTCCAAAGGCAACATTACGCATGAGCACTGTGTTTTAGTCATTTAACCTGCCACTCAGCCGGAGAATAACAAGCTCTGACAAAAGCTGGGGCAGGAGACCTGGCTCCAGAAAGGGTTCCACTATTGTTAAGAGCTAAAGAACAGCACTATTTAGAACAATTTCAGCTTAGAATGCAGTTGGTTTGCTTATTATTTGAAGAATAGTGCCAATGTAGATATCATGCATTCTCACAGTATTATAGATTGGATACCTGTGCTCAAGGTCCAAGGTTCATTATCATGCCTATGCAGAACTCCTATCTGGTCCCCACTATCACCACCACTATGAAGAGAAGACTCAAACACTGCATTAGTCCAAAATTTTGGAAAAACGGTGGAATTCCCCTTCGGCATTCATACATGCCTGTAAGAGTTGCAGGCCTGTCTTCTCTAATGAGGTGTTACGAGCTTCAATCTCTCCCAGTGTGCATTTCCTCTGTAAAATATCCCAGGATGCACCAGCGCCAAGTCTGCTGCGGCAATGTCTGCAGAAAGGGGATCCGGCTGCCAAAGTCCACTCTGGACCGAGATGTTAAAAAAAATAAAGAAGGCCGGATTTCACACAGTGTCCAAACCGTGTTTACAGATCTGGGCCTTTACCTTTGGCTCTTAGGAATATCAAGGAGTCCCACTTGAGCAACGCAAACAGTCGCAGCCCTGCGTGCTGACGCTGATTAATGTCCGTGAGATGGAAAAATGGGACTAATGCTCCTAATCAGAATTATTAATCAACATCCCGACTCTAAACGCCAGCTTAACGCTGGAACTCCCAGTCGAAACACTGTCATCAGGGTAGTAGATGAGATATGCTCAGATACAATCAGTTACGCAGCAAATCAGAGTCCAGTCCCTGCCAAAGACAGCAACAAACGCACCGCGAAACATACTTGGGTCGCACGGAAATACACGTCCCCCAAAAAATGCAGTCTCGTTCGCCAAGCTTCAGCAAGACATGCAGTTTCCAGCCTGCAAACACAAAGACCTCCTCATTAGGCATTGTCCATGCTCACTTTATTTAAAGCAGATCATGAACGCTAGCATGGAGGCGACCCAGGGTGAGAAAAGGTGTTGCTTGGATATTTCGCCACACGGAGCGAAAGATGATTGTCTCGGCGGCGCCATCTCCGCAGGGATTAGCGGTGTCATTAGGTGTCCACAAAGCGCCGTGGCGATCCGAGGGGTCGCAGCGTTCGCACTTAGCTCATTAAAGTGGAGCAGGAGTCGACTCCTTCGCTCATTAAAGCACATTCAGCTAATAGGCCAAAGCCTCACCACCAGCACCACCACCACCACCACCACCACTACCACTACCACTGCTGCTAGCCACCGCTGAGGCAAGGGGCCAGAGGAGTGAACGAGTGGGCTCGCACCTCTGCTTCCTCCCCTCCTTCGCGTCCCTCAGAGCTCACCTGAGGCTCTCGTAGAATAGCCAGGCACTGCAGCTGAACAGAACAGTTCTGCAATGGAAGGTGGTTCTCGGCTTGGGTGCACGGTTCTAAGAAAAATCTGTATGTATTATAGAACCTAGTTCTCCTACACTCCATATAGAGCAGAAAAAATGTTCTGTAGGAACCTTTAGAACCACTTTTATGGAATCCTGTCTTCTTTGTATTTCAGGAACCCATGAATCCTTAAGCGTCATGACTCTCTAAAGGGTTCTTTACTAAAGAACCTTTCAAAAAACAGTTATATACAGATCAAAGAACCCTTTTCGGCTCTGTTAAGCTTTTTATGCACGTGGAAGAACTTCCAGGACTCTCAAACAGACAGAACAGATGGAGTGAGAACCCCCAAACATCAGCAAATACACTCTAACTGAAGGCCTAACTGAAGAACCTTAAGCGCAGTCAGCCGAGTCCGCATACCCTCCCCCATCCCAATTTGTGCCATACTCTTTACCTAATAGCCAGCGTAAATGTGAGTGGACTGGAGTAAAATCATCTTGAGGGAAGTCTTCCTCCCCTTCAGTGCCAGCACCTCATGGCTAAGGGTGTATAATAAGGAGGCGAATGGTAATTACTGCAGAGGGTCTTTGTGATAACAGGGATCAGAGCTATTGCACTGCGGTTCATTAAGACGCGGCGGACTAACACGGGAAAGGTGCTGAATATAGAAAACGATATCGCTTGCTTTTGCGCCCATCCCCACCGCCGCCGTTTGCACCATTATGACCGTACCCTTTTGTCAAGCTAGAACTTCTCCTTCGCCAGCCTGTTTTTTAACTTTGGGAGAAAACAGAGCTGCGAGGGCAGGACAGCGGTCATCGTCACTCTGCGGCTTAGTAAAGTGCATTAGAGTGCAGAAACTAAATGAGGTCAATGGCGGTGTGTTAAATGTTAAATGTTCAAAGCAACAACATAAAAAAAGGGATCTGGGCTTTATTTAAACTTCACATGTGTAAATCTGGAATAAGCGGTAAGACGGCATGACGAAACTTGCAGTGAGGATGGTGCTTGCACATTTTTGTGGTTAATGTTGGCTTGTGGACTACCTAACCAGTCAGCCTGCTTTCTACACCTACTGCGCAAACAGAAAGTGGCTGGAATCGTGAACATGTACAAAACAAAAGATAATGAGAATAATTACATGATGAGCCTATAATCAGCTATCGCAATCCTATGAGAAACGGAGATGCTCTCCAGCTCGACGAAGACCATAACAATAACGGCTGCAATCACTGCAATGATATCATATCTCATTGCCAACATTATGATTTCAGTCATTACCATGGATTCAGTGATCACGCTATACATGGGCAGTTAGACTCAGCTGCATGTATATGAGTTTTCAAGTTTTTAAGTGTTTCCATTAAATATTTTTACCTCAAAATTCCCCAAAAAATGTTAAGAGGGCCTCAAGCTTTATTTCAGATCTCAGCTTTCAGTAGAGCAGCTTTACCAGCCCTCTATCAGCTCCAATCCCAACCTAGCACACCTGACCCGGGTCAAATAAACAAGGCCTGCAGAGGCATCCGAATGCTGGAGCCAGGTTTGTTGGATCTGAACCCTTGTCCTGCACCAATATAATGAAGTCAAGTCACGTAAAATTTATGTGTATAGCTCTGTTGTCGTCACAAAGCAACTTTACATAATTAGTCATTAGTAAAAAAAAATAAAAAAAAGAAATAATGTAAGACACGAAGGATCCAAGACCCCCAGTGGCAAGGAAAAACTCCCTCAGAGCTGGAGGAAGAACTTAATATACTCATAGCAGTGATGGTCAGAGTAATGAGAGTTATTAGTGGTAATATTAATAGTGGGAGATCCACTTAGGTTTGAACATGGTCATTAAACAGGTAGCAGTGGTAGGCGGGTGTGCCGCTGGTCTGACATGGGTGGTGGTGGGGACGGGGCCTGCTGGTTGTGCTGGTAGGTGGCAGCTGGTTTGACGCAGGTAGAGGGGACCTTAGCGGGCAGTCTTTCAGCAGGTCGGGCTGGGTGGCCATTTACTTAGAGAAAGTAAAAAGAGACATAATGAGGCATATCAAAAAAGATATATCAACAGTCACGTTCCAAAGCCTAGGCTGCAGCTGAGGAAGGGGGGGTTCTATGAAAACTCCTTTATAGCAGCCTATTGGTCGCACAAATGGACGGTCCAATCAGGCTGAGTGGTGACGTCACTGGAAAGGTCCCGCCTCTTGCTTTTTAATTTCTTCACAGAAATGAATTACAATTAGAAATATGGATATTTTCAAGCCAGCTCCGCTCTGGAGGCTTCATTTTCCCCCACTGCTCGTTTTCCCCCTTTTTTCCACAATGCATGTGAGCAGAGAACTATGGGTAACCAAAGGCCCCTGAACATAGGCTGCCTTTCTGGGCTGTATAGCCAACAGACTTTTGAATTTGAGGGCCTTTGGATGTTTTGGAGGAGGTTTGAGAAGATCAGGATCTGATCTGCGAACAAGACAATGCAGAATGCCACACTTGCTCATCAAGTGAGGATGTTCGAGGCAGCACAGCGATGCCCTGGCAGCACACTCAGCAGATTTGATTTAAACCCCTCTGAGAAGATGTGGGACTGTGTTGGGAAACGTATCGTGGGTATCGTCAAGAAAAAAGGTCACAGGAGTGTGTGGGGAAAGGGTGTGAGGCAGTCATCAAGACCAGAGGAGAACTTGCTGAATTCTGACAGACACTATTATTGCCTTTTAATGGCGTGTATCAGTGATCATCTCAAAAAACAACATCCAAGAAGACATCTACAGACCTGTACAGACATTTATGGAGGGATTGCATTTCAGCTTTCTGGTGCTGGCCTTTTTTTTTTGCTTTCCTGAGAAATTGTAACTTTGTTTTTCCTCTAGAGGGAGTGGATTTCTCTCCTTTGCTAAAGGTGGGAACACTGAATGAGGCCGTAGCCTCTGCTGAAGAGCTGAAAGAAGAGAGACTGCTGAAGTAGGTGTGGGTGTGGGTACGCTGTAACTGTAAGTTCTTTTCCAAAGCTTTCTTGTAAGCCTCACTCATTGGCTCTGGGGCATAAGCAGTCCCGCCCTCAGGTCAGAGGAGAGGGACCGGTCAGCGAAGCTTTTTGACAGACGCCCTCACACCACCTCAAGCTTACCTCTGGCAGCCGCGGCCTACGTAATTCAGTTCACGCCTTGTCAGACGGCCGGCCCACGAGGTCAAACCAGTTCACCTACTTCTTCGCCGTAAATAACGCCGCGGAAAGCTGAGATTTAACCTGAGACAAAAGTAACTCTGGAGTAAAAGCAACCTGTCGAAAGCATGCATGACATTGCTCAGATAATCATCGGGGCATGCGCATTCGAGGTGGACTGCAAGCGCAACTCCAGTGTGGTCACCATCAGGGAAAGATCTTAATGATGCATACAGGCTACAGAGAAGCCGTGGTGGTAATATGGAGTAAATGTTTACGAAGAAACGCACACTCCACACGGATCTTGGGAAAATCTGAGTTCCGCAATGTAAGTACCTACATATGTGTCAAACATCCTGCCAACTGAGGATGTAAGAGAGCAAGGATTAGGCCTGCAGGCTATGAGGGAGGGAAGGGAGGTGTGTACAATGCTATAGACGTGTTCTCTAACCAGCCCAGAGAGAAGACATACAGTAGAGCACAGTCACAAACTTGACTACCATTGGTTCCTTAAAAGCCTCTCAAACGATAATGAACAATTTTATTTATAATATTTTAATTGATTGTATTTTGGAAAAAACTTGAAAGGTGTCACAAAGGATTTTTAATGCAATGCTCACCTCTGGAAGCTCAAATCCAATAAAAACTTAATGGTCACATCTATATTCATACACAGTACACAACTAGTAGTGAAACGCTTTGATAACTGTCCGCTCACATAAAACAATAATAACAACAAAGGAAAGAAAAACAACAAAGGAAAAAACTTAAAAACGTATAAATTAAAAATAATAAAAATCTAATAACTCAAAGTACAATAAAAATAAATACATATAAATAAATAAAAGTATTTAGAGATAGGAATAGCAACATATATATATATATATATATATATGATTTTATTATATATTCATATATTGTATATACAGTACCAGTCAAAAGTTTGGACACACCTGACAGAATGTGTGCTGATCATCATTTTAAAACCTATCTATAACATCTAAATGCTAGGGTGACCATATTTGTTCTCCCAGAAAAAGGGGACACTGGGGACACACTGGTACACACTGGGGGGTTTCAAGCAGGCCTAAGTTGTAGAATCGTGGCAGAGTGTATGTTTGAGGGTAATAAATACCTCTCAAACCATGCAGCTACAGTTAATGTTAATGTACATTAATACACACACGTTTACTTATCTAGCAAAAGACCAATAAATAGCCTTAATAGCCCATATGACCCAATCACCTCCTTTCAGTTCAACCCAAGGCCTACTTGAACCGCCTGGCTCTGTGGCAAAAACCTCTGTGGCATCACCTCTGAAAGGACGGATCTTCAGAGAACCATGTTTCTAAACAAGATGTGAGAGTCTGAGCAACAGTTTAAAGAAGTCTAAAGTCTAAAGAAGCCATGTAAACTTTCTAGGAATATCTCTTAAACTGGTATCGACCCTTCAGACCCTTCAGGGAAGCAAATGTGGTTCTCTGATGCTCTAAACAACCTCTTTTGGCAAGAGTGTAAGTCAACTATTGTTTATGCCCACACGTCTGACTTGCATCTAGCCTGATTCTGCGACTGGTGTCTGAATTAGACCACAATACACTGAGTACAGTGACTGGACTATAGCACTACATATACAGTACTTATAGCTACAGTTACCTCTCTATTCATCCTAACAGATCCTAAGATCCCTGTGCATTTCATTCACTTTACCAGTGCTGCCTAAGCAGAACGGGCGGGTTTCCGCTGTGATCAAAAACCCAAATGATTTCTCTTCCTCCACAAATAGACAATAAATTAATTTCATCTTTTTTTTTCTTTTACCCCAGCCATGATAAGACCACAATTGTATGAAACCGTAATCAGTGATTCATGACCGACTCTGCTCCTTGTCGCTCATTTCAAGGCAATTAAAATAATTTCATTCTTCTTCATATTTTAATTCAGGTGTACCCACAGGGATATATATTTTATTTTAATGCAATGACTGAACAAAGTAATTTAATCAAATTCATATCCATGTCTACAGATGTCACGGCATGATTGCATCAGGAGGGAAAGCATAAACGTTCAACGCCCTATTCAACGCCGTCCGCTATTTTAGCATGACGGCAAGAGAGGTACAGGATATGTGGCCATATGTGGCATTTCTGGCCATTCACCCACCCTACCTCCCTCCCTCCAAGCCAGAGAACCTTGCCAGCATGATCCAATCATCCCCCAGATTAGACCAATCATTGCATAGTACTACTGCTGAAACCATTATTACTATCACAGTCATATTAACATGGCAAGCATAGGGCTGATCTTTAGGTTCTTCTTTGGAGTCTTCTAAAGGTTCCTCTCAAAGTTTCTTCCCCTTGTTCTAAAAGAGCTGTGTATATATATATATATATATATATATATATATATATATATATATATATATATATATATATATACAGCTCTTCTAGAACTTTTAGAACTTTAGAACTGTTCAGTACATATATATATATATTTATTTATATATATATATATATATGCCACTGTTGGCTTGGGCTTGGTCTACTGAGGGCTCAGACTAAGTGGCATTAATATATATTGTTGGCTTTAGACCAACAATGGCTTTTATATATATATGTATATATATATATATATATATATATATATGAATTCACTTCGACGTGTATGTATTTATATCGATATGTGTGTTTATATGTTTATATGTTCATATGCTTATATATATATATATTTATTTAGTAATTTATTTTTGTAATGCCATTGTTGGCTTTGGCTCGGTCTACTAAGGGCTTAATATATACTGTTGGCTTTAGACCAAGCCAAAGTCAACAATGGCATTAATATATACTATATTATATATATAAAAGCATAAAGAAAAAGCCTAAACGTTGTTTACATATATATGTGTTTATATATACATATATATTGTTGGCTTATGCTTGGTCTACTAAGGGCTTGGACTGTGCAATCTCTACAAACCTGACTTGACCATAAGTCCATAAGTTTTCAGGCCAGTGGATAAATGCGAGGAAAAGAGTGACCTAACTGGAGGAAGCACAGTTGTGTTTGCTGTTGTAGAACTCCTGAAATTAGCCATTAAGTGACTCTGGCCTGAAGCAAAGCAGAGCATGCACAATAGAGATCGCTATCCAAGGTGAACATATCTGATGGAGGGCTTTTAAAGATCAAACGCTCCTCAAGCGCTTGGCATTCTTCGGCCCTCTCCTTTTTGAAGTCTTTCTGACCGTCCCTCCCTTCAAAGCCATTGTTTTCATATTGCCATAAAAATGTAAATATTACGACCAGTAATCAATTTGGATTCACTTCGACTGAGATTCCAAGCAGCGGACAGACAGCATTCTCGAGCTGGATGCAAATTGACAGATCGTAATAAGTGTAGGATCACAGACTGCTCGCGGCTTTGTTGATAATAGGGGTGAAAAGGCCAGCGCTTATTGTTTTCCTTCCAATGAAACCCATGTGGCCAGAACTGATGCTCACAGTGACACTTTCTTGCGTTACGTCTGCAGACCTCTTCTTATCTCCACCAAGACGACGGCGATTTCTCTGATTCTCACGCTCCAAACACTGCCACTGCCTACACCTATGAGTCACTGACAGAAGGACAGGAAACAAGGCTCTTGTGTGTCTAGGTTAGAAGCATTGACTGGAACACTACAGATGCATATCCTTAACTAAATATCTCACAAATGTGACTGAAGTTGAAGTCGAACAGATCTTCTAACCATGACACTAAGCTTAACTCGACACTCTTCAACAATTAAGGTGCTATTCTTTCAATAGAGGAATCACTTTTGCTACCAAAAAACATTTAGTAGAAGTTTCCAGAGCACTGGTTCTCAGATGGTCCTCAGGGGAACCTTGATGGTACCTAGTAAATACAATACATTGAACTTTAAGATGAACGGAATAGATCTTCGAACCCTGATACTAAACTAAAAGAGTTCTTTGAATTGAAGAACCATGTTTGATACCCCAAAAAAAGTTTTTCAGTAGATTGGTTCTCCATGGACCTCCTATGGACAGGTTTGAGGACCCCTGCTCTAGAGAACCATCTTTAGAATGTCCACCTAATGGGAAGGTTCAAGCACAAACCCTAGAAGTTCTTTGTGGACCTTCTGTGGATCAGTTGGAGAACCACTGATTTAGAGAACCACTTTTTGTAAATGTGGCATCAGTGTGAAGGAACCTTGAAGAGCCTTTAAGGAATATCCACATTATAAAAAAGCGAGCGCCCCTTAAAGTTCTTTAAGGAACTAATAGTGGTTCTTTCATGGCGCCACGCCCTTTCTTTGACCTTAACTTAAACTAAAAACCCTACACTTAATTTTATGACCCTTATTTTGTTGATGCTCGCAAGAAATTCACAAGGTGATCCATGATTGACTCTCAAAATATAGTGTGACCACATTAATATTTGCAAATATTAGCAGTAAGATAAATAACCAACAGTTTAGCAGGAACTGACGAATCAACATCATAGAGCTCAGATAGAAATCTCTGCTTAAGGGCAAACTCACTTAGTGACTAGTTTCAGAAGCTGTGCAACCATTACTATTACCTTCGACCCTGCCGTATAACCTACTGTGTTCCATTTACTCTCTCAGAGTGCAAAGTCTACATGCAGTGGACTCAAATGGACTATGATGCAGGTCGCCGTTTTCTAGTCTGACCTAAATAGTAACTTATGTTCCTAATGAGTTAGCTCAACTCAAGTTATACAGTATACTGTAGTGGTAAGAAGTTTACATACACTCTTCAGCAACTCATCATGAATGTCCTGGCAAGATTAGACTTTCAATTATTTCTTAAACTGTTTGGAGCAAAATAAGTTTTAAAAAATTTCACCAAATTTCTGTTTTTTCCATAAATTTTTCTGAACATTAAAACACTTTTGTTACATTTAGTGCTATTAAAAGTTCCAAAATGTTGGCCAAGGACAGAGATATTTAACCCTTGCTAGTGATCATGATTGGCTACAGCTAATAGCTTCCCTGTGCCCACATAAAAGTGTTAGTTTGACAGCACTCATTGGCCTCTTTTCCTCTGCAGGGCCAAATGGTTACTAAAGCCACGGCGTACCGATCTGCTAGACCGGTTATGGTTCTATTTTTTTCATTTTGCTGTGTTGCTAGATTTGATCAGGACCGGGAAGTGAGCAATGTCTCGCAATAATCATGCGACGGTTTTGTTCTTTAGTCTTGCACTACAACTACAATGCTAATGCTAGGCAACTTACTGATGTGTAATCTGCATGCATAAATCACAAGCCATGCCTCGTCCCAAGCCATGCCAACGAGGTAATTTTATAGATGTAGACATAGCCAAATAATGTTGAAATCCACTTATTGACGTGAGAGTGCCATGGCTTTAGCTTGCAGTTAGGATAGCTATAGCCATGGTCCTGGCATTAAAAAAGATGATATACAGTCACAAAGTCATGAACATAGTCCAGCACAGCAAATACTCATCAACTTTTAATACAGAAACCCTGAAGCTCGCTTTTAAGAGTTTGTCTTGTGAAGGTAATGCTAGTTTCTACCAAGCGAGGCAGGCTGTGCTAATGCTATGGTAGCAATGTTGGACAAGGCCAGTAGCTAGGCCGCACTAGGTTAAGTGTGAGCACAGTAGCTAGGCTGTGCTAACGCCGTAATGGCAATGTTGGGTGGGCCCAGTAGACGAGCTGTGCTAACATGGTGGTAATTCTGTATGGAAAAGCCACTGGAACAGTCATCCTCCGTGCTCAGAACCATTCACACGGTACAACAGGAAATGATGAAGTCAGTAATGTCTCCTGGAGTGATTTCTAAGCAACTACAGATTCCAGGATCATCAGTTCAAACAACTGGACGTGAGTATGTAAACTATTGGCAGAAAAATTGCCACAGGAGAACACTGTACCAACTGTTAAACATGGTGGTGGGAGCATCATGCTCTAGGGTTGTTTTGCTGCTAGTTAAACTGGTACGGTGCTACAAAGTGGATGGGATACTGAAAAAGGAGAAGGACTACCTCAGAATTCTTCAGCAGAACCTCAAACCCGCAGCTAGACGGTTAAGACTATGGTTAAGACTAAGGCTATGGTTTAGAAAAGGCCCAGAAAGAAACAAACAAACAAACTGAACTGAACTCTACCAAATCTGCCAAGAAGAGTGGACAAATATCCAACCAGGATTGTGGCCGAAGCTTGTTGTTGATGGCACGATGGTGATGTGTAGTCTTTTGAATACCAGCCTTCAGCACAGTGGCCTCTATAGCTGCCGTATAGGCGTCATCACTTTCCATATTATTACAGAGCGATGCAAATTGCCATTTGATGGAAGACACACTCAGACATTTTGAACGCTAATACAGATACAGACACTAGGATGAGGTGTAACGCACAGCTCAACACATTCCAGAGGCGCTCCGGTCGTGATATATTGTGAGAATTGCGTTACGTAGGTAATAGCCCGGCTCTGACCGAGTGAGTGATAAGGCCCACTCACTTGACGGGAGCGGTGAGCGATTCGCCAATCTTGCCATTCGCCCAGGAAAGCGCTTATTAAATCATGCCTTTTCTCCTTCCTCCGTGGCTTTCATGGGTGGTCAGCCGTAATCAGTTTACCGCGTGGCTTTCCCCCCGCGTGTTAAGACGGCCTCGCGCTCATTTGCACAAACAGTATGAAGAGTTTTACACAGCCGTTCTGCCTTAATCTGCCTGTAAAGTTGCTCTGGCTGCCTGTGTGCAGACTGAGGGATGGAGAGAGAAACAAAACACTCAGCTCTTAATCCACCAAGGCCTTCTCTCTCTCGCCCCCCTCCACCCTCCTCATACCCACCCCCCACCTTCCCCAAAAGGGATTTACCCACAGTTCTCTTCTCCCCATCCCCTTATGCACACATATGCACACACTCACACAGACACACACACACACTCACAAACACACGCTGTATAATTTATAAAGCCTAAGCTCTTTCAATACTCCAAAATGCCAGATAAACTTTTCTCATTTGCCCCTAATTTGGTCACGCGAGATAATGCCGACATCTGAGGGCTTTTTAAACTGCTTTTTAAAATGCATTCCTGAAAGGAGCCGGCATTGGCACCTCTGCACCTTGTCAGCCTCCTATAATTATTTCCAATGTGGAGCTGCCCTTAATGTACTGATTAATCCGGGACTCTCCAGCCACCGGGCCGGGTGCATTCAGCTGCATTAATGTTTTAAACACTGCACTCGCACGCACACACACACACACACACACACACACACACACAACCTCTCTATCCATATATATATATATATATATATATATATATATATCTTTTCTTATACAATCTTATGCAAACGCCTGGACACTAATTTGACCAGTGTGGTCAAATTAGGCTACATGTGTCAATAAGCTCACATCCTCTACAGATAGACACTTCTGAAGTATAATAACTGTTTATTTTCTTGCATGTTGTACAAGATTTGCACAATATTTTACTTTTACTGTATAATTTAATATTTCCCAATTATAATTCTTTTGGAATTGTCTAAACGTGCAGAGAAATGTCCTATTTACGTTTGCTTGCTGTGGAGGATTTGTTCACTAAATTGCTATTTTAAAAAATCCACTGACAGCTTTATGCAAAAGTATGGACACCCTTGAGCAAATTACACATTTAATTGTTGTTGTTTTTTTTTTTTAAAGAAATTGTTAACACAATATTTTTCATTAAATTACTTTTTCAAAACAAACTCTCAGTCTCTAGTGTCCTCTTTTTTGCAAACAATAATATGTGGATTATTTTTTTTTTTAATGATGATAATTAACTTTTGACTGGTACTGTATAATATGGCTATTCTGAGAGCAATGCATATACCCTGATGAAGCTACAAAAATACACAACATCCTTCTATAATGTCAAACTAGAGCATTTACAGATCCAATGTAGACCACTGTGAGATGTGAGAGTTTTTGCACTTACGTGGGTTTGAAGCTGTAACTGTGCATCAGTGGCAGCCTGACCACGCATACGCCACTTAATGTCCATTCCTGGCTGGGCACAACATAAAAAAGTTCAAATAAATGGTTAAACCTGGGAATTGAACTATTTACAAAATTTGGTGAAATAGAAACAGAGAAAATTGATTACATTTTAAACATTTTAGTGTTGGAGACTTATCTCATGGTTCTGCTCTTGGGCTGAACTTGCTAGAACATGCTTAACACCTGGCCGGTCAGATGCCCTTCCAGACTCCTCTGAATCTACATCTTTCTTTCTAAAGGCCTCAGAGAGCTCTTTGGATCTGGCCATTGTGATCCTTAGCACTTACTTCAACTCGATCAGGAGCAAACCAGACTAAATGTGTGTGTAAAATCTGGACACCAGCATCGACTACATCTGAGATTAGTGGGAAAGACTCAAGATTCATCTGCCCAAAGCACACCGTTCCAGAAGTCCTGGTCTTTGTCTAGGCGTTCTTTAGCAAACTTTGCAGTATTCTCATAGGCTGAGCTTGGTCGGATTACCTCCATCTCCCATTATTGGTCACACGAAGATCAAACCTCCAGATGTTTAAATATGTTCAGAAAGACTATGATTTTCATGGTGTCCAAATTTCTTCACATGACTTTTTACATATATACAGTTTCTCTATGTCTCTGTGTTTTTAGCTGAATGAAGGAGAGTGAATGAAAGAGAGAGAGAGAGAGAGAGAGAGAGAATAAGAGTGGCAGCTATTAGAAGTTAACACCTCTCGCTCTCCAGGGACTGGCACAGTTCTCATGTACGCCTCCGTGCCAACCGCTCACGTCTCCAGCGTGCCAGCTGCCAAACCTGGCATGTGCCTGAGCCCGGTCAGCATCCCTGAAAAGAACACAGCACTAATTAGGGGGAAAATAACAAAGCGAAGATGCGAGTATTCCAACCGAGATCAGGGTACGCTCTCAGACGGCAGTAGAAACATCTATAGCTGTGCATCTCATAGATGTGTAAGTAGTTACTTATCAGATACCCAGAGGCTACACATGAAGGTCTTTTTCAGAAGGTCTTTTTCTGTGCACTTAAAGATACGAGGGAGATTCAGTCAGGCTTTATTTTGAGAGTCCCCTATAGATTCTGTTTTTTTTGTTTATTTATTTATTTTTTTTACAAATGTTCCAATTCAGAGTCTTCAACTCAAATAAATACAGACTTGATTGGCTGGGTGGGGTGTCTTAGATTTTGGTTGGAAAGTTTCTTCAGGATTCAACTGCAAGCAAAATCTAAGACAAATTGTTAGTTTTTCACCACAATTTGTGCTTTTGCATCAATGAACTCAAGTGTGATAATGGTCTTTATCAAAATATTTATGTTTATAATTGATAATTGATAAAGGAGAGTCCTCCTGTCCCAAGGTAAGGCTCAAGATTCATCCACCCAAAGCACACCGTTCCAGAAGTCCTGGTCTTTGTCTTGGTGTTCTTCAGCAAACTTTGCATTATTCTCATATGCTGAGCTTGCTAGGCTGGCCTGATCTGGCCATGTTGGTCATGTGTTTTACTTGTAAATGCTTTAGTGGACAGTGGAGCGGCTGATTTCTAACTGTTTTGAGATCTTTTTAAACCCTTTCTCAGATTCATCTGCACCTACAACCTTCTTCCTGAAGGCCTCAGAAAGCTCTTTGGATCTGGCCATGGTGATCATGTGCCCAGAGGCTACACATGGAGGTCTTTTTCAGAATGTGCACTTAAAGATACGAGGGAGATTCAGTCGGGCTTTATTTTGAGAGCCCCCTATAGATTATGTGTTTTTTTTTTTAACAAATATTCAAACTGGAGTCTTCAACTCCAAATAAATACCGACTTGATTGGCTGGGTGGGGTGTCTTAGATTTTGGTTGGAGGGTTTCTACAGGATTCAACTGCAAGCAAAGCGTGATAATGGTATTTATCAAAATATGATTATGTTCAATATGCTAATTGATAGAGGAGAGTCCTCCTGTCCCAAACTCTGGTTCTTGGATGTACATTTCTGGAATTAAGGAATTAACTGAAGTTGATGTGGGGGTTTCTTTCAAGAACCGTCCACTCAACCGTTCCTTAAGGAACCAAAAAGGGGTTCTTTTAATTGCATCACTCCAAAGAACCCTTTGACGAGTGTAGAGCACTGTCTGAGAACAAAAAACTAAGCAATTGAGAATGAAGGAACACAAGAGGAAAAGAATGAATGGAGTGGATGAGAAACTGAACCGGAGAGTAGCACTAGATACAGGCCGTTCCCTCCACTGTGAAAAAAGCCCACTTTGAAATCACAATGGATCCTCACTGCAAGCGTCTACAAGCAGCACCATCAAAGCAGCCTTATGAAAGCACACCAGCTCCCTAACAAAGCCCTCTCGAGAACTCACACAGCACTGTGGAACATTTAGCCAAGAAAACCGTTTATCTGGGCAGGAAGTATCTTCTAAAAACTAACGAGACTAATAATGTAAATCTAACCTGCATTCAACACTGCATTAATGACCTATTATAAGGTGTCCATATTATGGGGTTTTCTTCCTAAAACATGGCATGGTCTCCCCACTCTATGCACTTTTTCCTTATGATTTGCCTCCAAACACCTTTTTAATTGTTTATTTATTTATTTGTTACATTTTTCCCCCCATTTGTCCCAATTTGGTACTGCCAATTAACCCACCCATTTGTAGCTTCCCCTAGAACTAGCAGTGCTGAGGGGATAAAGCGCCATCTACCCACCCAGACGAGAGCATGGGCAATTGTGCTCTCTCCGACTCTGGCTGCTGATGGCAAAGTGGCATTCAAACTCGTGACCCCCGGGCCATATTGCATAGTGCATTGGACCGTTGAACCACTCTGAGCCTTTTAGGGTGAAAGGCAGTTTTTGGAAAACACTGACTCTACAATGTTAACTTAAGATGTTGCCAAATAACAACAGGGTTCTATAGAATCGCTCTGATTCTGCAAACGTACCCATGTGGTCCTTTGGTCAACCAAAATTTGGTTCTCAAAATGGGCTTTTCTACAGAATCGCTCTGGCTCTTCACACTAACCAGCTCCTTTTTTCAAATAGTCTTTTTTTTTGGCTACAAATGTGGTTCTCCATTCTCCAAAAATATGGTTCTTTTTAGGAATCCAAAAGAGGTTCTCCTATGTGAGAGCTGCCTGACAATCTTGAGGATGTTTAATTTAGTCAAAGAAATGCCTACATTTAGATGGAAAGTTACTGTCAGGACTGGCTCAACATCACAACAAATAAAAGAGGGACACACAGGGCAGAAGTGGCCCAAAGGTACCAAAAGATGGCCCAAAAAAAACAGAATACCCAAAATACCCAAAAGAAAACAGGCCCAAGAACTACCTTAGACATAGAAGCAAGAGGACAAAAGAGAAGCCGGCCACAAGCACAGCACACAGGTGTAAATCGTGCTCCTGATTAGGCCTTCTGCCCCACCCACTACAGCTCCACCCACTACAGCCATACCTACTACAGCCTCACCAGACATTGCACAGGCTTGTCACAACTTTTTGTCACAATTTCTTTAATACTATGCAAAACTTTCTAGGTTCTAATTTAATTTTCAAACAGTAATTTTTAGGTAATTTAGTAACTAATTAATTAATTAGTATAGTAATTAAATTCTTTTTAATTTAATTTTTTTTTTTTTTTTTTTAGGAAACTCAAGTCTTTTTTGACCCTTACTCCAGTACAAACACTGCCCTTTAGTTCTGTGGCACCTTTTCTTTTAAGGTGGTGTTCCTGCTCCTTGGTTCAAGACGCCATCATCAGCCAATGTTCTAGCCGCTCACGTCAGCGGCATCCTGTGTTTTCGTAAACAAGGCCGTTTAGAAACACACCTGGAGGGGCGAGGTATAATAAGATGTCAATTAACTGCATATTAGGGATTACATATTAAACGGACTCACTCACTGCACACACCTAAAGCTCAGATAAAGCAGCAGGTTCAAAGACATTGCTTGCATATTCTGAAGGCGCTGGATATTACTGGTAGGAAGGTTTTAAGGATGTCAGAAATCTGCCCATTAACGATAAGGGCCGAGCGGTTTATTTTCCGAGTGAGTTCCAGCGCCCGAGACAAAGTGAAGCTTCATTTATGTGCTAATATGGCGCGGGGGAGATAATGGGCGAGGCGCGATCACTCTGCATGTCAGAACGAGGCCTTTGAACCGCACTTCATTTCTACAGCACCTGCCACTGGTCTCCAATAAACACAAACAGTAAACACACAGTGTGCCCTGCCAGACTACGACCAGTGAGTGAAAGGCCAATAATTACTTTGTGAGAGTTTTATTGTGTGTGGGTGGGTGTGTGTGTGTGTGTGGGGGGGGGGGTGTTTGTGGGTGAAACATTCCCCTTTCTGGCAGCCAAGTCAACTGTTTCTTAGCTTTGAAGCCTCAAAAACAGCCAGGGGGGCATTTTTTATTAGGGTTAATGCGTAAGGGGTTAATGAACAGTGTGTAATAATTTAGACGTGTGCTTGACAGCAGGCTGAAGGCCTTGGTACACTTTCAGCGAGAAGTTGACAGCCCACATTTACAGGCTTATAGGCCTGCATACTAGCTCTCTTCGGTTTTGGCTGTTGTGTATGAGGGCCCCAGTACTGCAGGTGCTGCTCTGGCTGATTTAAGGAGTATTGGAAGAGGATTGCGAGCTGTAAAGTTGCACAGTTGCAGTCATTTTGATCAGCCAGCGTTCAGCATCAAGGTGGTGAGTTCTGGACGACTGCTGGAAAAGGCCCCTGTTTGACCATCAGGGAGATCTAGCTCTAGACTCTGGAGTGGTGGTGCACCTGCACAAATGTGAGCTACAATAAGGAGCCTTTCTTGCAAACATCTAAACAAGCCTGGGGGATGTTGGAAATGACCATGCATGGTGCCCAGACCTCTTTCCCTGACCTGCTTTGGGTCTTCTCTCCCTTTATTTATGCATTTTGTCTTGCTTTCCTCCCTCATCACTTTCCAAGAGACCTGAAACAAGACAGCAGGACGGCGCAGCAACAAGCTGCAGGCTGTGTCACGGTTACGGCTGCCCTGGGACCAGGATAGCTTCCTTTGCCTGAGTGATGTCATATTTATAGCTGATGGGGAGCAGAAACAGAACAAGGTTTGGAGGGGGGGGGTAGGGGTTGGGTTATGGGGCGAGGAGCCAATCAAGGCCAGCGCTCATGACGAAGCATGTAATAGTGTCATAGCTAATTTCCTGGGTGGCTTTTCACAGCCTTTTCCACGCTGTCTACGCTGGACCTGCGCAACCATAAATACACTCGGCGATGCGAGCTTCACCTGGTGTTTCTGAACAAATCCAAGCTCTGTTTAGCTAATACGTGCCGCCGTTCTGACCACCGAATGACCCCTGGCGTTGGCGTGAAGGCCTATAAAATCGCGCATTAGCAGCCCGCTACCAGCCTGGCCTGTTAACCATTTGCACATGGTGCTGAAGCGGTATAATAATATACCTGTACTTTTCCCTTTGCTAATGTTTCACATGCCTGTTGGTGGCTCCCGCTTACTAGGCATGACATCTATGACAAATAGATGTTTTCTCAACTTGTGTGTGCGGTCATTAATCCCGCATTACAGCGCTGTGCACAATTACGGGGGTGCGTGGGTGGATGGATGGGGGGTAGGCCCGTGTGCACAGAGCTGGACACCGTGATCAGTTGGCACGTCCTGGGCTTTAAGGCTGCGGCTGAATGTGGATGTTTTCCCCTGTCATCGTCATAGCAACCACCCAAAACAATGCACACTTACTCTAAACTCGTCCCGGCGAGGAATGCGGCCTGCGTCTGTAAAACAGCAGCGAAAGAGGGGAAAGCGGAGTTCTCAGCAAATGCTCTCCACATGTAAACACTCGTGTCAAAGGGTTAGAACTTGATACCCCGCACTGTGTTGGGTGTCTAAAGTTATGCCAATTGAATTGGTCACAGATGATTTGGAAATATACAGGCTTTATGAAAGAGGCTGTTAGCTGGGACTTGTAGTCCTGTAGTTGGGTCATTCTACCACTGTGGTGGCAAAGGGGATGAGGTTGTTGATAAACAACTCAACGTTAAACGTTAAGTTAAACGTGGTTCTTGTATTATGAAGATCAGTGAAATGGTAATGCTACCGACACAATTATTTATTTATATTTGAAATATATATATGTATATTACTTTATTTACAAGTTGAAAATCAAAATTGTTTTTAAGTAAATTATTACAATTATTACTCATTATAACTAAAATGTACATTTTTAATTCACAAAATTATAATTAATAAAATATGTATATTACTTTATTTACATGTTGAAAATCAAATTTGACAATCGTTTTTTAATTCAGCCAGTATTTAAGCCAGTAAATTGTTTTTTAAGTAAATTATTAAAATTATAATTCACAAATTTATCATTCATAAACAAATATGTATATTACTTTATTTACATGTTGAAAATCTAATTTGACCATCTTTTTTATTTTAGCCAGTAAATAGTTTAAGCAAATTCTTGAAATTATAATTCACAAAAGCTTCAAAAATCATGGGGTGAGATTATTTTTATTAAAAAAAAAAATAGAATATTATAGTATCATATTTTTTTTATTTATAATATATAATATAATAATATTTTTATACAACTTATTTAACTGTAAAATTGTTGTTTCACATAAAAATATCCCTTCTGTTTTAATCACTTAGTGAACGAGCTTAATCACGGATTCACTTAATAAAAAAACATTGTTGGCTAAATGTTGCATCTTCTTCTTTAAATCTCTTTTTCTTGTCTTTAATGTCTCCTAATTTGGGGACACAATTTACCACTGCAATACACTTAATGTTCCAGTTGCAGGAGCAGAAACTCGAAACCTCCTGATGGGCTGGCCTATGCTTAGACAGTCACGACACTTGGGAGCCTGAATATTTGCACTTTTCAACGTGCCATGTAACAACAAGGCTGGGAACCCCCGCAGATCAAGGGTTTCCAACCTTTTTTCCAGCTTGCAGCCCTCACAAGTGACCAAGAAGGCCTCTACAGCTCAGGACAAAATCTGACCGACCGGATCATTTAAAATGCTAACTAATATAACACTGTCATCGACGTAGCCTCCTATTGCAGCTCCTACTGAAACACTTACAATACCAGGATGAACCAACCAACAAGCTCAGCATAAATCTGAAGATTTAGCCCTCATTTATAAACTATGTCAAAGCAGCATTATGCGAGCACTGGTCTTTTTACTGCTCCAGAGCTCCCCCTACAGTTCTGGAGTGCAATTCACTTTTACACCACTGCCATAAATACAAACTGCACTTTTTCAGCGCAACCTCATGGACAGCTGTACAGGTGCATTTGTTGACAAGTGGAAGAGGAGGGGGCCTGTGGATGTGGAGTAGTATTATAGGCTTTTACACGAATATGACTCGGGTTATGCAGTCTTACGCGGTACTGCCGAGAGGTCTGGCAATGCCAGAGACTCTACTCTCCCTGTTACAGTTAATGGAGCATCAGCATGACTCTGAGGCTGTTATTTTAAGCGAAACTGCTGCATTCTGTGTATTTCTATGTCTATATACTGTACGTTTTAGCACCACAGCCCATGTGCCAGGCAGCCCGCCCCCCCGCCTCGTCTGCATGATGATGCTAATGACGATGCTCAAACATTTCTGGACACGGTTTGTGGCAGTTTGGTGGGAATGACCTGATTATGCCACACTTTTCCATTCAGTCCATTAGAGCATTGTCAGCATTTAAAGGCTTTGTTATTTCAACATAAAATTCGATTGCAATTAATGTCTGTTTGTTTGCCAAACAACCCTGTTGAGCCCTTTTTCTGTTGAATGTAAATAGAGGTGCTGAAAATATGGCCGATACTGGCTTCAGTTCTTCTTCTAATGGATTGTGTATCGGCGGTGAGTCAAGATAAAGGGGGGGAGAAAAGAAACAGGCAACTGAAAAAGCCAGAAAGGAAAAAAGAGCTGTTGCGCGGTGGCTGAGGTTCAAGGAGGGGGCAGCCCCAGTCGCAGCACAATGGCTTGGAGTGGTGGATCGGCATCGCAGGAATTTTTTAATTTCCTGTTACTCAATAATTCTGCTCTCGTTAGGGCTGGGGACAACTTCCTGAGCCGTGTGCTTTTCTGATCAGCTCGATCCGTTTGACAGACGCTCGCTGCCCCAGACCGCCTTTCATCCACAACTCAGCCCTTCCAGCTGCTCCGCTCCACCTTTCGTGCGACCCCCTTGTGAGTGAGTGAGTGTGTATGTCTGTGTGTGTGTGTGTGAGGAAGGGCCCGTCAGCTGATAGTCCTGCCCATGTCACGCGGGCCGGGATGAGCCTTGCACTTATGAGAGCTTGACTGGTCCGTTTTCGATGACCCCTCGGAGTCACCGCGCTGATTCGGCCTGGTCTTTCTGCCTCGTCTGCTGGAGAAAATAAAGAAAACAGTGACATGAGAAGCAGAACGAATGCCGAGCTAAGTGCTTTACGGCACTTCCAGCCCTCCAGGGCTGACTCTCTCTCTCTCTCCCTCTCTCTCCCTCTCAACAATTCATGGCTGTTCAGGGTTGAATAAGTCACCTGCTGTCCCAGGTGTTGACTCGCTAGCAATTGCTCATAGCATCTGGCCAAGCTATTATGAAGTGGCTAAAACTGGACCAAGGTCAATTAGCCATTTTTTTGTTTTTTACACACAGCTTTGTCCAAAACACTCCATCTGAAATAATACACCGCCACAATGTGCCGTGCAGTCGGAGTCCAGCTGTTTCTTAGTCCAGCGGTGCACTTAGTATGCATAAATAGTACGTGTGTGACTTTGGTTGGGGTAAAAATGCTCAGATTTGGTCTTACAAGCCTATTTACCACCCTGTTAGCATAGCTTTGTTTTTTAGCATTGCAACAAAACCTGAATTATGTCATTATTATTTTGTATAATTATCACCAAACCGTACCAAACAGTGCTGTTCTCCTTTCAGAGTACAGTATGCTAGGGTTAGCTTTTAGCCTAGCATGGAGACCTGCACCACCCTCCACCCACCCACCAGTCCTACAGATGTCCACTGTAGTTAAGATGTTGTGGCTGTGTGTGTGTGTGTGTGTTGCCACAGTCCTACAACTTCAACCTACTTGAACCCCCCCCCCCCCCCCCCCCCAGTCACAACATCCTAACTATGGTGGATACCCATGTGTCCCCAGTGTCCTCTTTCAACCAGGTGTGTCCAGGTGTGGCACACATTCAAGCAGGTGTGTCCAACTAAACTTTTGACTGGTACTTTAGTGAGGTTTTACACCGTAAGGCGACCAGAGCCAAGAGCAGCTCCGTGGTCCGAAACTGACCACTGATGGCTAACGCAAACTGTGTACCAACAGAAAGATCAGAACGTCCTTCGCCACACGTCTATAAACCTCCTACTTCTCTCTGGACTGTATTAAAGTGGCGACAGCTGGTAACAACGTTCAAACCACTCCATATTTATATTGAAAATATTTACCAAGAGCGTCTGATCTGAGAGGCCGCCAAGCTCACCATTTGGCCACATTCTGTAACATATTGCCTAAACAACGGTCCGAGTCAGTCAACACAAAAAAAGCTGCCAGCTCGTCACTGTTCTTTAAGCGAAAGTGGCACAATGGCAGCCGGCCCACTGATGCAACTTCGGAGGCTGTGCGGGTGATTGAGCATATCTTTATTTATCTAATTAGAGCGTTGCCTGTTAACATGGCTGGGATGACAGACAGCAATAATTCTGACTGTGAGAGCGAGAGAGAGCGAGAGAGAGAGAGAGAGAGATGTATGCCAGAGGCAAAGGCTTCACACTCGCGGCGCTCCGAAGCAAGTCAACCTTAACATTTTTTAAATTACAATAATGACTGTCTAAACATTTATCCTGAGCGCGTTCTTGTGTACATACGCCTTTGTCTAGACGCTCTGTTACTCCAGAGCTGGGAAAACAGCGTTGAAACCGGTGCAAGACGGAGCGAGCGAGGGGAAAATATCAGTATCAGATGATATCATCTCCCCATTGCAATGTAAAGGTGAGATGGAGGGCGATCAATTAGGATTTGCGCTGGAGCAGAAAATAGCTTATGACGGTGCAAAGGTGCTTCGAATGGATGAGGGGAAAATAAACGCCGGCCGCGGGAACACTCTCACGGCCGCGAGTTCGACGGCGAAGGGCTTTGGCCCGAGTCCATGATAAATTTAGGAAGACTGAAGGCCGAAGTGATCTGAATATTCCTGTTAAAGCACAGTCTTAGCTTCTGTAACAGGCCGACACACAGAGAGAGAACAGCCTGTGTCCGGTTGCCTTGTTGCCATGACAGTGCTAGCCGTAGCAACAGCATCGGATATGTCCACGCACATCAGTTAGAGTTAGGCCTTCGGTCCAGGCCCTAATTATCAAAAGCATCCCTATGGTGATGCTAATTTCTGCAAGTGCTAAGCTAATCTCAATGCACATGACTATGTTTGGACTTTTCTACTTTAAATATGGGCGAGCGTGAGGTTCTGAGGAACTTCTGAGGTAAGCTCTGCATGAACTGGTCCCAAAGTGCTCCAAGGAAGGATGACCGAAGGATGACCCAGCGACAGGGTCATGGGTGCCCAAGGCTAATTGATGTGATCCATGAAGGCCCCACCACCTCACAACCTACAGGACCTAAAGCAGGATCTGCTGCCAGATACCACAGGACACCTTCAGAGGTCTTGTGGAGTCCGTGCCTCAATGGATCAGAGAGGTTTTACCAGCACAAGGGGGACCTGCGCCCTTGATGTCAGGATATGACCATCCAATCATTAGGTGAAGATAGTTGTGCCAGCTGGTCTAATTGATTCTGCCACCGTACCCCCATGTACCCATGTTAACATATTTGTTACCTAAGGAGTTCATGATTGGTTGAAAAGTCAGTTGAGGAGCTTGCCTGGCTGTATCTCTCTGGATACCAGAGCCTAATATATGGAGGACACCCTTTCCTTACAATGGACTATTATTGACCAATATTGACTAATATTTTATTGCCAGTGATTATGTATGATTTATACAAAATATTAAATTATATATATATATATATATATATATATATATATATATATATATATATATATATATATATATATACACACACTATAATAACTCCTAATGTACTGTACTGCAACTAAATGATTAGCATATCTGAATCTATTAATATGCGCTGGTGGAAAATCAGTGAAAACGATTCCAAACAGTGGTGTACATTCATTTGACAGCGTGACACACACACACACACACACACACATACACACACACACACACACACACACACACACACACACACACACTAACACAACTCTCTTGGCATTTCCTGTGGAACTGAGTGTGTAACAAAAAAAAGAAGAAGAAGAAGAAGAAGAAGAAAAAAAAACGTCAAAAGACATCAAAACCATGGCCGGCAGACACGGACAGGAATGCTACAAATGTCACCCCAATATCCGAACTACACCATGGCCTCTACACATGCTCTGGGGGAGGAGGAAGTAGTAACTAGGGAGTTTCTGACTGGCCCCCAGAGGCTAATGCCACTGGCTACAAACCACCCAGTAACCGCCCTATCGCCGGCCACTAATGGACACGTCTCAGCCTGTGGAGAGGAACTCCAATAAAACCAAATTATGTTTTTATGCCCCTTTAAAAGGTCTAAAAATCAAAGGGGGCTTTCACTTCAGGGCACTGCTCTCTCTCACACACACACAGGTTTGTTTTAATACAGTGGCAGGACATGAGGTCATACCTGTGTCCCAAATTGCACATATGGACATATGTAATAAAGTGTCCCAATAGTCAATATATATATATGTGTGTGTGTGTGATATACAGAACCTTAATGTAATAGCATGTATATATATATATATATATATATATAAATTGCTATAAATGTTTTAAAGTTATTATTTGTAATTGCTTGTCTTCAAAATGTACAAAAACCAACACACAACACACTCACTCCAACACTTGACATTCTTCAAACATCTTAACTTTGTGTGTTGGTTTGTGTATGTCAGTGTGTGTGTGTGTGTGTGTGGATGGTGAATGGCCTTGTGCCTCGCTGTGTGTTTGTTGTTGGACAGGTGTAGAGGCCCGCAGGCTGATGGGCAGGTTTAATCCTGTCCCGTTTTGGGATGTCAAGCACAGGTGCTGCCCCGGGCTAGCGGGGTCTGCTGAGGTGGAAGGAGATTCAGCCTCTATACTGGGCCTCTTTGTCTGAGGTGTATTTAAGAAATGAGGAATAGGTTCATGCTTGACGTATCCGTGTAATCCCAGTATAATGAGTGTCGAAAAGTTCCAAAACAATCAAAAACACCTGACATCCTCCTGCACTTTCATGTCAGTCCTGGGGAGCGTCTGTTGCTTATATCTGACAGGGTATCTTTTCCTGTGTTTATTTGTCTTGTTACTCACTCCCTTTTCGAGCGATTTCACAATATAGCCCAAAGGATTCACTTGTACCTCAGTCAGCTTTCAGCCGGAGTCACTTAATTATATTTCTATATGTCCTCAGTGGGTTTGAGTGAGTGTACAGGATTAGATTTTGTCAGTGGTGTTAAATGCCAAATTACCTGCAGTGTATGGCCACTCAAATGAGTTCATACATACACACACACACACACACACACACACACACACACACATATATATATATGTATAAAAGTATTGGGACGCCTGTTCATTCATGGTTTCTTCAGAGATTATTCTGCTTATGTTGGAGTAACTGTCTCTACTGTCCAGAATAGCCTTTCAACTAGGTTTTTGGACAAGCATTGCTGTGAGGATTTGATTGCAATCAGCGACAAGAGCTTTAGTGAGGTCAGGATGTTGGATGATGATCACCAACTGACCATATCCCTAACCCAGCTCATTCTAAAAGTACTGGATCTAGCACCAACCATCATTCCAGAGAACGCAGTTCCTCCTTAGCCCACACCTGACATCTCCTGAGTTCATCGGTTCCAGAGTGTCCTATTCTATTGGCAATAACAATGGGTCTATCTTAAAGGAGCTGAATGCATTCATTAGATGTCTATCTGTCTGTCTGTCTGTGCACAACCTAGTGTGTGGGTGGGTACAGGTGTATGTGCATGGGGTGTGTTTGCATACATGCATATCATGCAGGCGTGTGTATGCATTGATGTTGCATGCATGTATAAATGTATATGCGCAAGCACATGGTGCATGAGTGCATAAGTGCATGAGTGCGTGGGTGTGTGTGTGTGTGTGTGTCTGTGTGTGTGGTGAGAGGAGGAGGGCTTCGGTCTACAATAGTAAGTGCTCCTAATCCTTTCCTGAGGCTTTAGACAACAGAAATACAAATTTAAGGCTGCATTAATTACCGGATTTTAAAAATAAACAATAAGCCTGCCCTAGAAAGGAGACGCTCATGAATAAACAACAGACTAGATTTACATTATTATCTTAATATTCTAGTTAAAACAGAGCGTAAAATAACACACACTCTGGGAAAGACCTGTGTGGCTGCCTAACTGCGAGTGTGATGTTCAAACAAGTCGTCTTAGCCTAGTTAGAACACAGCGGCGTGTCCTACTTCAGCCCTCAAACAACACTTACCTCATCTGAAAGAGTCGATATCAAAGGCTTAGGGATGCACCAATACGACACACTGTACTGTGGCAGTTTAATAATACACCATATGACATCATATTACATCATATTACCTGTTATTTTAGGTATTGATCTTTTGGCGAGCCGATTTAGCTTGATTTAGGGCGTGTTGGTGTGTCTTTGCTATCGTAAGGACGGATATTGAAAAGTTCGCCTTGTGCTGCTTAACATGTACTAAGTCTCCTAATGAATCATGGCTGTGTTTTGGGCATATAGTAAACCAATCAGCACATCACTCGGCGTTCCCTTTAAGAGCCAGGTGAGGTCTGATTTTGGCGGATTGATATGTCAGTGGTGTAAAGCTTGGGGGGGGGGGGGGGGGGTACGAGCGTCGAGCTGCATGCGCCTGTGTTGACAACTAACTGCCAAGATAGCAACGACCGTCTGACTGTTGACGTCTGCCTAGGCTGTTTTCAGTCAGTGGAGCTCCTCCTGTGTTTTCCGTTGCCAAGATACACAGCAACACTCCAGAAACTGACCTGAACACCCCTCATTTCGAGACCACCGCTCCCATCGGTGTAGATATATTAACCAGCAGCGCTGCTGTTCAGCTGGTTACTAGATGGTTGCTATGGTGTTATTATTTGATTGCTAGGTGGTTGATATGTTTTTGCTAAAAGGGAGCTATATTGTTGCCACGGCACCCCAGGTTGTTGCTAGGATTGTTGCATAGGCATTTCAGATGGTTGTTAAAGTGTTGCTAACTGGGTGCTATGGTATTTCAGGTGGTTGCTACAGTGTTCCAGGTAGATGCTACGGCAGTTGCTATGGCATTTCAGGTGGTTGCTAAGATTACTGGGCACAGTGGTGTTGCTAAGATGTTTCTTGGTGGTTGCTATGTCATTGCTAAGTGGTTGTTTGTTTGCATAATTACTTGTCCATTTATTTTTGAATTCATCGAGTTTATGATGATCAGTTTGGCCTCGCCCATTCATGCTGAACTTTAAGGGAGTGCCTCAGCTCAAACTGTCTTGCAAATGAGGCAGCCAATCAGAGAAGAGGTAGTTTGCATATGCTGCATCAGCCTTAAAGGCACAGCACAGCCTGATTATCTCTAGGCCATCTCGTATTCTCACAGAATCAGTGAGTGGGGGATATAGTGTTGCCACAGTGTCCTATGTTGTTGCTAGGGCTGTTGCTATGGCATTTCAGGTGGCTGCTTTAGTGTTGTTAAGGTGTTTTTTGGTGATTGCTATGGTATTTAGGTGGTTGCTAAGGTGTACCACCTGGGGCAGCCACTCCACCATGCTTTCAAGCTTTAACCCCTGAGCCATACTGGAGTATATATGGCCTACACCCACATATCTCACATCTGAACCAAACCACATGTTTATTAAAAAATCGATGTTAAAAAAAAAGAGTAGGGTGATGGTCAGTTTACCCATCAGCCCTGAAAAGAATGAGGTCCCACCTTTAAGTCTTGGTTTTCGCCTCCGATTCAGGCCACCATGTCAAGTTCACTGAGATGAAGAGCCCAGACCAGACACACAAAACAAAGTCCGTCTGTTCGACCCTTGATTAACTGATATCGGCTCTGCTCTTGCGGCCTACCCACCGCCCCCCCCCTACAATGGTGACCACGGCGACCGGGCCTTTGAATTCTAATGATGTTTTATGACTCTTAATTGGGCCCAGCTGACCCGCCTTCATTCCATTGGTCCAGAGGAGGAGCGGAGAGGGTGGTCCCTGCCTACAGCTGCTTCTGATTGGGCGCTCCTGTTGACCCTCGCCTCTGCGGGACGGTGAGGACACGTCTCAAGTTCAGCCTGAGCCTGGGTGGCACCTGGATCGGCTTACCTCCACCTGTCCCTTCAGAGTGGAATCCCCCAGCTCACCGCTCGCCCTCCAGACCTTGCTGCACACACTACTTAACATACCCCCCAACACGGCTCTCCTTACAGCTGTTAAACAAAACCTCCTCGTGATGGGTTCAGCAGGAGGCACCACTTGTTTCAGAACCTGAGGGAAACAAATGAAGGCCAATAGAGAAATAGTGAGTGTGGACATTTAATGAGTGGATCAAGGCCTTTCCTCTTCTTCTTCTTCCTACAGTTTCTTAGATATAGTACTAAAAGATGCTGGGTCTGATTTAGGCCAATATACAGTTCTTTGATTGGACATACGGTTTCTACGTAGCAACTTATTATTTACCTCCCAACCAACCACATAGGGTACTCCAGCAACTTGGTAACATGGTAACACACTAGAAACTACCTGAGGCACTACAGCAGCCACCTTGGGTACCACATCAAATGCCTAGAAAATCACCTTATAACAACCTCTGAGCAACTCCATAGCAACCACCTAGCAACACTATACTAAAAGACTCGTCTCACCCAGGACATTATCTGTTGGACCTGCTGACGTCCGGAAAAATCTTTAGGTCCATCACTAACCCGGACTAGCACTGGAGTCACTGAATTTCACGGTGACAGTATTACACTTAATATGCATATTTTGTTCAATTATCATGAGTGCAATATAATCCGTGCAATATCTGTCTTTTAATAACTCTGGGCATGTGCACTACCTCACTGCTAATAAATAGTCTTATTCTTATACATTTTTTTATCATTTGTGTAGAGTGTATATGTATGGAACTTTTGCTTGTATTTTTACTTTTTGTTTATATGTGCAATAATTATTATTTTAAATTTATTTATATTTTTGTCTTATCTTACGTCATCTTATAGTAGCCACCTGGAATAACATAGCAACCACACAGCAACACTAGAACAACGCCCTAGAAACACTTCAGCAATCTCTTAGCAACTACTTAGCAACCACCTGGGATACCATAGCAACACCAATTATGAGTTAATGAGGTTAATGTGGCTGAGAAACAGACAAAAGCCAAATATAAGTCCATTCAGGTGTTTATACTCCTTAAAGAACGGAGCCAAAAAGGGTTCTTTGGCAAAATTCAATAGAAGAACCCATACAATGAGAACCTTTAAGGGGTTGTTCTGTAAATAACCATTTTTTGAGATATTCAAATGAGACAAACAAACATAAAGAACTTTTTAAAAGTATAATAAACATCCAACATATCATAAAGGCTTTATACTAAAATGTTTCCCTTGACACGAACATCCAAGCCGAGACCTACTTAGGAACCAAAGCTCTTCAGTCCATCCACTGACCAGAACTGTACCACTGAACTTCTGGCCGTTCGCACTGCAGCTTATGAGATATTGGATTCAGGGGCTGTTGCGCTCCTCAAGGTCGTAACATAAGAATGTGATTCCAACCTTTCATTAAAGTGCAGATTCCATGTTGTTTGCGTAACCCTGTCGTGACATCCATCACGTTTGTACTTCAGGCTCTGCGTGTACCGGCCAGAAGACGACGACGTCGTCCACCTTGCGACTGGCGGGCTTCCTTTGATCCCATAAGGAGGGTAATTCAATCAGACATCATCCAGGGTTGTCTCCGAGTGACATGCGTTGCTGGATCTAGAATTTTGGAGCTCTGCGACAGAGCTCGAGACTGCACTTGTCACCGCCGTCTACGACACCAAAGCAATGAGAACACGTTATTGGAGAATGCTGACTGGAATGAGCTGGAACGAAGCGCAGTATCATTCTCATCTGAATCCTGCCTTTTTGAAGTTGGACGAGTCCTAATAGCTATTGAATGAGTTATAAGGTAATATGTCTGGAACAGGCACGGCCTGGTGATTCGGAATATAACAGCTGTGCCACGCAAGAACAAAAATGGATCAAAATAGCTCTTTAGGCCTGTGAAACCGACGCATGACAGGTCATATCTGTAATAAATTAGGCTGAATTTAGAGGAAAGGATGCTGGTGTTC
Organism: Salminus brasiliensis; assembly: GCF_030463535.1. Taxonomy (NCBI): domain Eukaryota; kingdom Metazoa; phylum Chordata; class Actinopteri; order Characiformes; family Bryconidae; genus Salminus; species Salminus brasiliensis. The sequence goes on along the minus strand of NC_132881.1, from coordinate 4,768,219 downwards.
TTTGTTTTGTCCTACCTCCAGTGGAAGGATTGAGACGCCATTTTTTTGTGCTGACCAATAATAGCAGTGAAGGAATAAAATCCCTGTGTTTATGACTAATTTGACTATTGTAGTCAATTTAATTTAATAAACTCTCTTCATTTAGTATGTCATTATTATGTTGGTATTCGTTTCTCTTTTTAATAACCACAATAGTTAGTTCATCAGATTGGGTTTTAGTCCATTAAATTGCCAAAGGGATTTTAAATGGAACACTCCAGGCCATTATTGCTCTTCTCCAGAGTTATATGTATGATAGTTAACAGCTTTCCAGGCAAGCAGAGAAAGGCCTATAATGTTTTCTGGATACTAATGACAGCTCCGATATCTTAATATCAGGGAAAAGCTTTGAATAAAATATCTCATGTATTTGTCAAGCTTCAAATGTCTGTGTTTAACTTAAAATGGACAATATTATTCTCTTTATTTACATTTACATTTACGACATTTAGCAGACGCTCTTATCCAGAGCAACTTACAAAAGTGCTTTACTATTTACCCAAGAAAAACCTCGTTAGAATAGACTAATAGTTCAAAGATACCTCTAAGCCTAGACATTACTAAACACAAGTCAACAAGGTGACCATAGTACTCTGCTATTCACCCAAGTATTCTCTGAAGAGGTGGGTCTTCAGTCTGGGTTTGAAGACAGCGAGCGTCTCGGCCGTTCGGACACCCAGGGGAAGTTCGTTCCACCACTTCGGTGCAGGACAGAAAAAAAAAATGGACGCTCGTCTTCCGTGGATTTTAAGGGATGGCGGGTCGAGCCAAGCCGTACTCGAAGCTGGAAGGGCTCTAGGTGCGGATCGGCTTTTGACCATCACCATCAAGTACGAAGGGAGATTATGGCAGATGCACATCATCATTAGCTTAGCTAGGGGTAACAGCATCCTAGGTGTGCATAGGGGCGCTAGGAGTATTTAGCATTATTGGCGAAGTGGGCTTATTCCTTGCTTTATGACCAGCCCACACTGAAAGCCTGGCTCTACCAGTCAAGGTTCGGCATTAGCTTAGCACTAACACACTGCTAGAGTTTTATTGTAGTAGCATGTTAGCAGTAATTAATTAGCACTAAGGGTTTTCTCCTCCCTTAGTTTGAAAACAGGCTAATTGTATGTACATCAGCCAAGTATGGCCGAATAGCGACCCTTTATCAAGAACTGATTTTGACATGGGAAGGTGCCATACTATAAGCACTTAATTTACTGTCTGAAACAGTAGCAGAAAACACACGTAGACAACCAACGAGATTTCCGCTAATTGGCTAGCTAGCTAACCAGCTATCTGCCTGCGCTCTACCTGCTGTTCTCAGTCTAAACATGTCTGTCTCTCTCCGCCCTGTATAATAACACTCCCTCAGGAGAGCGAAGGCGTATTGTGGTGTTATCACGTTGGGTTTTCTGGCTCCAAGTCAAGCCGAGGTCCGGAAGGTGAAATGAGTTTGGCAACCTCGGCGGGAGCTACGAGGTGGGAACACACAACCTGGTGCTGTTAGAGGGATAAAGCCAGGGAAAATTGATTGCATAAGCAGGACAGATAGAGTTTCACTGTCACTCCTCTCTTTCTTTCTCTCTCTCTCTCTCTCTCTCTCTCTCTCTCTCTCAACTCTCGCTCTCTCAGCGCCCATTGGTCTTTGAAAGACTTCAAACACTTCACTGGCAATCATTTCTCAATGAGACCCAGAGGAGCAGGGTTTTAATGGTTTGCCAAAAAACGTCCAGCGCCCACTTTGTCCCCCATAATCCCGCACTGTTATGCATCACGAGGCAGCGGGGGCCTCTGTCTGAGGAGGAGTATGAGCCACGGTGACCTCCTCTTCAGGCCTACCTTACCATCCTCCACCTGTCTAGCTCAGCCTGCTCCTCTACGGTCGGATGCTAGCAGGAATCCAGGACTGAACCCAGGAATCCAAGGGTTATTACTGGCAGTCTGTCAATGAGATAGAAGCCCAGCTTTTACAGATCCAATCTTATATTTACAGACGTGAAAAAATGAGGACACCCCATACAAAACGGATATTTAAGACGGAGGTAATACAACTGGAGAAATGGAGATCAAAAGAAATGTCGTATTCACAAAAGCTTTCTAAGAAAAAAACTTACTAAATGTCTTAAGATAAACACTTTACAGATGTTCATCAGAATGTTCTTAAGAAGTTCTCAAATATTCTTTTAAAGTTCATTATTTTCTGAAGCTTTGCTGAAGCCACTGGGTCCCATGATGACTCATCTTGTGGTTCTGCTCTTGGCCTGAACTTGCTAGGACAGCCAGACCTGACCATGTTGGTCAGTTGTTGCCCTTGCAAATGTAAATGATTTAACGGACAGTGGAATGGCTGATTTCCCACTGATCCAAGATCTTTTTAAACCCCCTCCCAGACGCCTCTGCTTCCACAACCTTCTTTTTGAAGGCCTCAGCGAGCTCTTTGGATCTGGCCATGGTGATGATCTCCGCTCAACTCAACTCAATCAAGAGCAGACCAGACTTAATGTCTGAGTAAAATCTGGACACCAGCATCGACTACATCTGAGATTAGTGAAAAAAAAAAAACCCTCAAGATTCATCCGCCCAAAGCACACCGTTCCAGAAGTCCTGGTCTTTGTCTAGGTGTTCTTCAACAAACTTGCAGTATTCTCATAGGCTGAGCTTGCTAGGATGGCCTGATCTGGCTATGTTGTCATGTGTTTTACTTGTAAATGATTTAGCGGACAGTGGAACGGCTGATTTCTGATTGTTCTGGAATCCACAACCTTCTTTCTGAGGCCTCAGGGAGCTCTTTGGATCTTGCCATGGTGATCCGGTCTTCACCACTCACTTCTACTCAACCAAGAGCAGACCAGACTAAACGTCTGAGGTTTAAATAAGACAGTCTCTTCCAGAATCCTCTCGAACCACGAACCTCCCAAAAAAATAGCAATTCCAGGCAAACCTGTGTTCTTCTTCTAACCAACATATGAATAACTTCACTGACCAACAGCACATTCTGACTGCTGACCTTATCCACATCAACTTTTCTATCCCACAACTGACAGTCATTGCAGCTCTACTCTCAGAGTCTCAATTAGGGGGTCATTTTTTTCACTTTGTAGGAAACCCCCAAAATAAGACACTGCTTTGATTTTCAGCGACAGATTGACTTTGATTGATATCCAATATCACAAACGAGCCTCTTTTCCGCATCATTAGACGCCATGAAGTAGACACACACACACAACGTTCAACAGCTCTGAAAGCTTAATACAATGATAAATGACCATCCTTAGACCTCCAGTCATCTTCAACAGACCCTTAATCCCTCTTTCTCTCTCTCATTGGCCTCACTTAATGAGGGACGATGAGCATCACTGCTGTTGCAATCAGAGCGGTTCTCCTACGTTGGCCCATTAGTGACCACACACGTGGATGCGCGCTCTCCAACCTGCTCAGGTGAGGGCTAGAGGCCTGGACGAGGGTGACCGCTGGGTTACAGCATAACAAGCGCTTCTCCTTCTGCTCTGTCCACCTGGTGAAACCAAAACCCTGTGTGTGGCTAATCATTTTGGGATTAGTTTGAGGAGGGGAGGTGGGGGGGTTACGGGCGGAAGGAAAATCATTATATCCTTAACCTGCACTAAAAGGCTGATTTATGGAACACAAAGTGCAATTGAGTGCCAGCTAATGACTTACCAAGACTGTGTGAATGGCGTATGGAGGATCAAAGGAGAAGTGTGTGAATTATGGCTAAATTAATAAATAGCCCAGAATACAAAAAAAAAAAAATCAGCCTTAATTTGAGTTATTTATTATTTTAAATAAGAACTTCCAATTAACCCCCCGTTCATATCTCCTAGTCCTGGTTGCGAGTGCTAGTGCTGAACACTAGCAGGGTATAAGGACTTACCCAGGGAGTCAGCCACACCCTCTTTTTGAACATCGCCAGGAAGCCGGTGCGCTCAGAGGAAAGTGCGGGGTCCCTGGCTCCACCGCACCAGCTAAGAGATATCTGTGTCGGCTTAAGAGTGATAAGGGGAGAGAGTGCCATCTAGCCACCCAGAGAGAGAGAGAGAGAGAGAGAGAGAGAGCATGGCCAACTGTGCTCTCTCAGATTCTGGCTGCTGATGGCAAAGCAGCATTGTTAGCATGGCTAGCAAACTCATGATCCCCAGGCCATAGTGGCAGCACATTAGACCACAGAGCCTTTTCATGCCTTGGTCACATCAACTTAAAGATCATGCATGACCGTGTACTTAATACCGATAGCCTGGAATAAAGTATTAAAAAAAAAAATAGTTGATATGATGTCACATTTATCAGAGATGGGATCTGATGACTCAGTCTAACCCGTAAGACTCAGAAAAAGAACCCCAGACAAAATGGACTTAAAGAGGGCCGTGATTAAAGCCTTTCATTTTTAAACTTACCTCCGTCCTCACCTGTCAGTTTCGCCTCACTCTATCATTCCAGCAATGCCATTCTGCCCCACAGCTCTCAGTAGTGTCAGGTTTGTTACAGCTGCAAAACAAGACATTCTTTATGGAAAGAAGCTCTGCTGCTTGAAGCCATGTCAGACCTGACAGCTTATTAGCAGAGTTTACTTCTGTACAAGGCGACGCCTGCAGCTAAAAACGAGACTAAACGAACATTTGCTACTAAAGACTTAAAACCTAACTTTGCACCACAGACTCGCACCAGGCTCAACCCCAAGGGACTCGAACCCCTAACTTGCACTCTTTCCTTTAGAGATGTAAGACTTTACTAGGATTCTTAACTTCCATCCCAGAGACATGATACTAGATACTCACACCCATACAAGACTCAAAGCCCCATAGACTCAAAGCCCCATAGACTCAAAGTCCCCCAGACTCACACCCATACCAGACTCAAAGCCCCATAGACTCAAAGCCCCATAGACTCAAAGTCTCCCAGACTCACACCCATACAAGACTCAAAGTCCCATAGACTAAAAGTCCCCCAGACTCACACCCATACCAGACTCAAAGCCCCATAGACTAAAAGTCCCCCAGACTCACACCCATACCAGACTCAAAGCCCCATAGACTAAAAGTCCCCCAGACTCACACCCATACAAGACTCAAAGTCCCATAGACTAAAAGTCCCCCAGACTCACACCCATACCAGACTCAAAGCCCCATAGACTCAAAGCCCCATAGACTCAAAGTCCCCCAGACTCACACCCATACAAGACTCAAAGCCCCATAGACTCAAAGTCCCCCAGAGTCACACCCATACAAGACTCAAAGCCCCATAGACTCAAAGTCCCCCAGACTCAAAGCCCTGCAGACTCACACCCATACAAGACTCAAAGCCCCATAGACTCAAAGTCCCCCAGACTCAAAGCCCTGCAGACTCACACCCATACAAGACTCAAAGCCCCATAGACTCAAAGTCCCCCAGAGTCACATCCATACAAGACTCAAAGCCCCATAGACTCAAAGTCCCCCAGACTCAAAGACCTGCAGACTCACACCCATACAAGACTCAAAGCCCCATAGACTCAAAGTCCCCCAGACTCAAAGCCCTGCAGACTCACACCCATACAAGACTCAAAGCCCCATAGACTCAAAGTCCCCCAGACTCAAAGACCTGCAGACTCACACCCACACCAGACTCAAAGTCCCCCAGACTCAAACACCTGCAGACTTACACCCATACCAGACTCAAAGCCCCCCAAACTCACACCCATACCAGACTCAAAGCCCCATAGACCCACAACCACACCAGACTCAAAGCCAGACTCAACTCTGACTCAAACCCCACAGATGCCAGACTCAACTGATTCACATCCATACCCCAGACTCATATCTTATATGCCCCAGACTCAACTATGACTCAAACCATATATACCCCAGACTCAACTCTGACTCAAACCATATATGCCCCAGACTCAACTCTGACTCAAACCATATATGCCTCAACTGACTCATACCTCAGACGCCAGACTCAGCTCTGACTCATACCCCAAAGACTCCAGACTCAACTCTGACTTACACCCCATACACTCCAGACTCAACTCTGACTTACATCCCATACACTCCAGACTCAACTCTGACTTACACCCCATACACTCCAGACTCAACTCTGACTTACATCCCATACACTCCAGACTCAACTCTGACTTACACCCCATACACTCCAGACTCAACTCTGACTTACACCCCATACACTCCAGACTCAACTCTGACTTACACCCCATACACTCCAGACTCAACTCTGCTTCACACCTTACATGTCCTAAACTCAACACTGACTTACACCCCATACACTCCAGACTCAACTCTGACTTACACCCCATACGCTCTGACTCGAGCCCAGAGGCTTGATACTTGACTCACTGTTGATACTTGACTACCTGTAAACCTCTTTGCTAACAAGTAACGCAAGCTTACACTCACCAATTAGCACAGAGCACACCGCTTACGTATACAATCACACGCTTTCCTCAAACTGCACTTTTGAGTTGAGCAACTTCAAACACACTTCCTGTGCTTTCTGACCCTGTTATCTTTAAAAACGGACAAAAGTCTGAAGAAAAGAACTTTAAGGCCAAAATCCTAAAAAAAACACCCGAAACCTTTATCACTCCAGCATTCCGTGGCGTGTCTTACGCGGGCAACATGAAAGCGAACTTGGAGCATCCACTCTCGCGCTTTGAATGGTAAACATCATTAGGTGCGCTAAGTGCAGCGTTTATCAGCCGAGATTACTGCCACAATCAAAAGGAACAGAATGCCAGTCGGGGTGGCCCGGGTCCCTGCTAGTCAGCTGCGGGATTTCAAAGAAAGGACAGGGGGACTTCATTAGAAAAATGGGATGCTTGAGAAATAAATAAATAAATAAATAAATAAAATAAATAAATACGATAAACAGTGCGTGGACATGAAAGGGAACACATTTAAAGACATCTTCAAGAGCCTCCGCAGCAGGATAACCCACTCAGCATAGGGCCAAAAGCGGCCTCAACCAGATTCCATAATTTGGGGAGGTGGCAGAAAGAAGTGCGCGAGTGTGCGCGAGTGTGGTGGTGGTGGTGGTGGTGGGGAGGGATGTGATGGGACTATGGGGAAAAGTGAGAGACGGAAATGGAGGGGGCATAATGAGTGACATATTGTGAAATCTTTACCTACAAAGCAGAGTCTTCTTCCATGCAAATGAGTCGCCCAGCTCCCCGTTGATAAGGATCTGTTTGATGGGCCACATGCTGAATATGAAGCGGCTAATTCCCTTATTAGTATTCCGCACGCCTGATTGGTGAAGACCAGGGGAAAGAGCCGGGTGGGTGCCTGGCTCTCGCGCCATCTAAAAAAAAAAAAAAAAAAGAAAAAGAAAAAGAAAGAAAGAACGAAAAGAAAAAACCCAATATTGATTTGTTTAATGGTGTCAGCGAGTCAAAAATCACAAATCTCCAGTCAATTGTTTATGAGGCTGTTAGCGGGGCAATGGATGCCCCTCGTTTAATTAATAACTCATTACAGAGATGTGATTATATGCTTGAGCTCCTAATAGACCCTGTCTGTTTAACACGCCCAGGCAACAAAAAAAAAAAAAGGTGTTTTGGCAGAGCTGAGGAAAAGAGGAGGACGAAGAGCCTGATGTGCTCAAGTGCCTGTTTGTCTTCCCCGATGTCTTTGTTTGTTTTGCCTCGTGCCTGTTCTGCCGGCCCGCTTTGACAAATTCGGAGCGCGAGTGCAAACCCATGCGTTTGAACAGGCGTCGTGCATTAGCCCACCAGCCCCTGCACCTCTCGCCGCTTTCCCTCCGCTAAAACAACCCCTGTGTTAAAGTGTATGCACTTTTCCAAAACGTGCTCAATCAGCACGTTTACCATCTGTAGTCCCGCACTGGAGCTATGCGGCTAATTGAGCTTAGCTAGCAAGCAATGGAAGCCCACAGCTAGCCGATTAGCATTGTGCGAAATGTATGCTAACCCGATTCCTCACACACTGTGTTGACCCGTAAAGCAATCTCCAGTAGACTTGCTTGGGTTGCCATTTTGTTAATTAGCTTCAAAATGGACACATGTTTATCACATAGCCAGAACAGTAGCATGACTGACATTTTCTGAGGTAAAAGAAAAGCTAGCAGTGCTGTCCGATTCAATATGGCTTCACACAATGAGCCTTTCCTTAAAGAAAAACCTTCCACTGAAGGGACGGAGTTGTAGCGTTTACAGAAAAGACGCAAACACAACTGGCTGACTAGAAGCTACTGTGGTCTGGATGTATGCTAGCTAACGTGCTCAGTAGCTAGTTTAGCTGAAGCTGTCGGCTAATTTGGTGTCGATTTTAGCGTGCTACAGATTACACTGCTTTAAAACGGTGCTAAATTTCAGCTGGATTAGATATATTATGCTAGTTAGCATAGCTACCGTACAAGCTACCGTCTTTTACCAGCTGTTTTGAGGTGTTTATCCTTTTTTTCAACAACAATAGTAGTAATAATTAGTGCATACATGATGTCGCACAAGACAAATGTAGTATAGTTGTGGGTATTTTTATATTTTAGACTTAATAAGAATGTGATTGTTTTGAAAAAGTAAAATAACCCCCAGTACATCTGTCTAAAATACAGATAACAGTTAATTAGCAAGACTGTTAAAGATTTCTCACCAAATCGTCACAGTTTGAAGCACATTTTTATTCACAGAGGTTAGCACCATGCTAGCTAGTTGCTAGAAACTTCATTTGCTCGTTAGCTTCACTCTCAAAAATGGTTCCCTACCTGGGGACAACCTTTTTTAGTATGTAAAACCTGTTTAACTTGGAGTGTAGATTGACTTTTTAGCCTACCTTGAATCAAAACTGTTATTTCTTACAGATATTTAAATAAATCTAATAATCTAAACTGCCTTGTATCATCCTGCCCAGTCCAGGCTGGTAAAGGTGGTGTAGTGGTTGATGCCATGATGCCAATCAATGCTCACTTGAATGCCACAGAGTATCTGAGGATGGTTGCTGACCATGTACATGACCCCATGACCTTCGGGACCACAACTTGCCCAACGCCTACTTCCAGCATGATAATGTAGCACGTCCCAGAGCAAAATTCTCTCAAACTGGTTTCATGGTTTAGCCTTCAGGGTTCTGATAGAATAGCTTGGTCTGAATGTATGAAGCACCTCTAGTTCTTAGGCCTCAGTTTTGTGGCTCGTTTTAGTAGTTTTATCAAGTAAAATTGTCAAATATTACAACTGCTTTTTAAGATTTCAGATGATTTAGACGATTTATCGACCTTAGGCCGAGATTACATGTGTACCTCCCAGCTATAAATGCTGAGAGGGGTTTCTCAGATATCTCCAAAAATGGGATGATTTTGACATTATGATTTTGACGTTATGATTTTGACGTTAATCAGCCAATTAGGTGGATCAGGTGTGTTAGAGCAGGGTAAACACCACCATACGCAGGACCAGAGATGGGAACCAGTGTATTAGTGCTAAGTGCCTGATGAGTGCCAGCATTAGCCACTTTCAACCACATGAATAGAGACAACCTCCGCAAACATCACCTCACCATCTCTTCAGATTAGCACCAGAGCACCTGTCTTTCCCTCTTTTTTCTTTCTCACCCCCTACACGGCTGTTACGGGAGAAGGTGCGACATGTGTGTTACGGAGCGTACAGTGGGCACGGCGTGGAGGCTGCCGTTTAAAAAGGCGGAATGAGGAGGGTGATTATAGGGCCAGTTGAATGTCAAGCATATTTCAGCCCAGTGTAAAGTCAGTGAGTTGCTGGCCTGCCCCTGCTGTTATTGTTATTTTCTCTATTCCTTGATGGCCACTAAAGCGGAAAAATGGATCCGCACTTTGGGCAGAAATATGAGTCTCGCTCACCCTCTCTCGCTCTCTCTCTCTCTCTCGCTCTCAGTCTCTCGCTGCCTTTTGTCTGCGAAAGCTGGCCCATTTGCCTGTGTGGTTATGGAGTTAAACACTCAAATCCATGCCATAGCTTACACACAGCTTACACACACACACACACACACACAGTATGCCTCTCCTCCCTCCATTTTATTCTCTCTGACAGGATTAGCCGCTCTGCAGTGTTAAAAATACATTAAGTGGACCTTTGCAGGCCACTTATTATGCTTGATTATGCAGCTGGAATGGGGAAGGTAGGCCGTGTTTGTAGTTAAATAACTTCTCAGATGCCTTTTTCTTTTCTCCCTCCATCCTCCTCCTCCTCCTCCATCACCACCACCACCACCACCACCCCCCCCCCCCAAAAAAAAAGAACCCTCCCTCTCTCTCTCTCTCTCTCTCTCTTTTTTTTTTTTTTTAAGCGCCCATCTTCAAAGAGTAAACGGGTCAGCAGTTCCGTCGCTAAGGCCAAGATTGATTTCCACCCGCCCAGCCTTTGTTCCTGTGGTTTTTCTTTTTAAAGGCAGACAGGTTCTGCTAAATTAGTCTGTCCGTGTTATTAATGGAAGAGCCAATTAAAGGCCCATAAAGGCGCGGGGGAGGCCAAAACAATGCCGCTACAGTGTTTCCTGGATGCATCAGATGGTCACAAATGCAACAAGAAATCAGAAGAGACTGGTCTCCCATCCAGCTATCGCAACAGGCAATAGCGTGGAATGTATTTCTGAGACGTGGGAGGAAGCACCAGTGCACCACCACCATTGTGTAGCTGCCATGTGCACAACGCTTTAGCTACGCCAGGTACGCCCAGCGCTGTTTGGTATTGGAAGTAACTCAGATAACCACTCTGTACAATTGTGGTGAGCAGAGAAGCGTCTCCGAATGCACAGCACCACGTCCAACCTTGAGGTGGATGGGCTGCAACAGCTGAAGACCACGACCAGTTCCACTTTATTCAGCCAAGAACAGAAAGCTGAGGCTGCAGTGGCTCAGCACAGGCTCACCGACACTGCACAGACTGGAGAAACGTAGCCTGGTCTGATGAATCTGTGATGAATATGTGCTGAGGCTCACAGAGGGTACGGTCAGAATTTGGCACCAACAGCATGAACCCATGAACTGAAACTGCTTTGTATCGACAGCTCAGGCTGGTAAAGGTAGTGTAATGGTTGAGGATGGTTGCTGACCATGTGCATCCCTTCTTGACCACAACTTGCCCATCTTCAGCATGATAATGTAGCAAGTCCCGAAGCAAATGTCTCCGGATACTGATACAGATACTGACCACTGCATACCGGAAACACCCCACATGACCAGCCCGATGTTTTAGTGATGTTCTGACCCAGTCCTCCATGTCCATCATGGTTTGGTTCTTACAGCCGCTCATTTTTCCTGCTTTCAATGCATCACCATAAAGAACTGACTGTTCACCTGCTGCCCAATATGATTGCAGCTTTTGACAGGTGCCATTGTAACGATCTGTGGTTTGAACTTTGTATTTGATGTAAATAGCTTAAATAAATAAATAAATGTAAACATTGCGTGACCAGTGTGTATAAGTAAAAAAGCTGTCAGTTGCTGAATGACTAAATATGTTTATTTTTGAAACCACTGATGTTTACCTGTTAAATAGTAAGTGCTTCCATTACTGCTGGTATATTCCAAAATACACATGTTGTCAATACACTGGGCTTGTTTGTTTATATATGAGGTATATGTATTATAGTTAGATAAGAACCTGGTTGATACAGGAAAAAAAAGGTAAAACTAATTGCTTATTGTTTTATGGTGCTTCATTTACCCATCTCTGGTTTCACAGCCAACAGCCAGCTGATTGAATATTATTAAATAATAGTTAATTTATGATATGACATAACATTTTTTTTTGGTTGATCTGGTTTTCATGCAAAACAGAAAGAGCTAAAAGTGAAATATACAGATATCCCTAAAAGTGAGATATACTAAAATTCTTAAAAGTAAGATAAACTAAAATCCCTAAAAGTGAGATATACTGATATCAGCATCTCTCTTTTCCTAAAAGTGACACATACTAAAATTTCTAAAAGTGGGATATACTGATATCCCTAAATATGAGATATACTAAAATTCCTAAAACTGAGATAAACTAAAATCCCTAAATATGAGATATACTAAAATTCCTAAAACTGAGATATACTGAAATTCCTAAAAGTGGGATATACTGATATTCCTAAAAGTGAGATATACTGATATTCCTAAAAGTGGGATATACTGATATCCCTAAATATGAGATATACTAAAATTCCTAAAAGTGGGATATATTGATATTCCTAAAAGTGGGATATATTGATATTCCTAAAAGTGAGATACTGATATTCCTAAAAGTGAGATATACAGATATTCCTAAAAGTGAGATACAGATATTCCTAAAAGTGAGATATAAAATTTCTAAAAGTGAGAGATACTAAAATTTCGACCATGGTCCTGGTGGGTGGATTCCCACTTACTTTCGCTGTGGAGGAACACGGATGGGGTTGTATTCCAGCTTGGCCCATCGCCAGCCCCTAGGTTATCATATACATTCACACAAATTAGGCTTAACAGTCTTGCCAGCTGTCCATCTCTCCAGCCTGATTAGCGCACATCATGCTGTAATGCTTGGTGGGACGTGCACGGGTCAGTCCTGAAATATAACACATCTTCATCAGGCTCCGAGCCCAGCCCCCTCCCACTGCTGCCGCTGCCGCCATCATCATCATCATCATCATCATCCCTTTGCTCGGCTCCTCTTGTTTAGACAGCTGCGTCCAAACAGGTCGAGAGTGTTTCGACTTAAAACAAGTGGACGATTCAGCTGCTTTTCCCAAACTTTCCATGTAATGGAGGGCGTGATGAGCGTGCGAACGTGCGAGAGGAAGAGAGCTGTAGATTGTCATAAGGGATCAGGAACGAGAGTGGATAAGCGCTTGGAAGGATTAAGGCCTAAAGGGTGGTACTTGTCGAATGGAAATACTCTGGGTGTCAGTGTGTGTGTGTTTAATGTCCGATGTTTTTTACATCGTTGTTCTGGAATCGATGCTGGTTAGCAGATAAATCAAAAAATAAAATAAATAAAGTAGAATAGAATCAGTGTAGCAATACTTTTGACCTGCTGACTAAAAAGGGTTAGAGATAAGGGTTTAAGATAACTTGTATTATGGTTCAGTGCGACATAAGTTAATATATTTCAACTAAAATACAAAAAAATAACCACCAATAAGTACATTTTCAATTAACGTACTTACATATTTAATAAGTATAATAATAAGTATCACTGATTTAATAAGTAAAGTAAGAGTAATTTCAATACTTTTTGTATTTATTTATGAGTATATGACATATTTAAGAATTTAAATAATGACCTTTTTGACATTAATACATTAAAGTTAGAATTTTTTAAAATCATAACCAATTCCTGGTTGCTAGCCAGATTATCATGCAATGCCACAGAGCTGAGAGGATGCAGCTTGTACCTGCTTGTGCAGTGCTGCTCCATAAACGCTGGGCTATTAGGAGATATTTCTGAAAAGATTAGATATAATCCATTTCCATAAGGAGGATGAAAGTTAAAACGGGGAGCTCAAAAAAGTATTCACCAAAAAAAATCCACCAAACTTTACCCGTCCACTGCGAGAAGATACCTCAGCACCGTGGGTCTGAAAGGATGTGGAGCACACCCCAGAGCCCGGACCTCAACATCGTTGAAAGTGGATGTGCAAAACTTCTAAGGCGTGGAAGAGGTGTGGAGGCCTGCAGATTTCAGCAGAAACTCTCCTGAAAAGAACCGAAGCTGTGATGAGGGGGATAAGGTGGATGCTCTAAACACTCTAAAAACTTCAGACATCAGATTTGGGTCTTTTTGACGGGAAAATGGAACAAAGAAAGCAGGATGTCTGACTGGGAACGGAGGAGAAGCAGCATGTGTGTGGCAGAGCGTTTATAGAACGGCAGTATTAAAGTTATGGCCTGTAAAGCCTTGACACTTCCCAAGCCCAAAAGGCCGACACCCTAAACTCTACGCTGCCACATCTAGTCCCAAACAACGGAGTCCGCCTTCCCCTCGATTAAAAATGCACCAGTGGTTACCATTTAACACCTGCTCGCCCTAATTTCCATTCGGGGGGACGCAATGGATTTCAAATCATTTATCACTTCCTAAAGTGCTTCCACATGTGGGTCCCCTGCACCACCACCCCCTACCCCCACGCACAGGCTTCTCCGCCTCCGGCCAACCTTTTCCAAATGTATTAAAATTCAGTTGGGCCCAAAGAAGTTCAGACACTGATGTTTCATTGTGGTGATGTCTGGTAATTATTAGGCCAAATTACGGGTCCCGCTTGTGACTTGACAAGGTGGACTCCATGTTAAAGAGATGAGGGGTGAGGGGAAAGGGCTTGGGTTTGGTGGGGTGGTGGGTGGAGGGAGGTGGGTGGGGGGTCGGGGGCGCTCTGAGGGCCTTTGTGTGTTTTAAATGGGCTCTCCTCCACCGCCGTGTCAGTCAAAGTCCTCAACACATCGCCACTGTTGGAAACACCTTGGCATTGGGGAGAGTTCCACAGAGGTCTGTGGTGGAAGCGCTCGGGGGCAATCAGTGTGACGGGGTGGTAGAGTGAGAGTCAATGACCGCTCTGGAATAAAGTTGGAATTAATGGTTTAAAGTTATTTTGGAAATATGGCAGAAATTGAATTCAAATTCCTTCATTTCTCCATGTTAATGCTGTTGAATGTGGATGGCTGCTATGCAGAGCTCGGCGTTCTAACCTAAATATCATCCTTACAGCTGCCTTCTACCCAAGCTAGGTGTTTCCAATAAAGTGGCCAGTGAGTGGAAGCACAGAATAGGGGTTTCTAATAAAGTGGCCAGTGAGTGGAAGCACAGAGGTGTTTCTAATAAAGTGGCCAGTGAGTGGAAGCATAGAATAGGGGTTTCTAATAAAGTGGACAGTGAGTGGAAACACAGAATAGGGGTTTCTAATAAAGTGGCCAGTGAGTAGAAGTATAAGGTAGGGGTTTCTAATAAAGTGGCCACTAAGTTAAAGTAAAAAGGTAGGTGTTTCTAATAAAGTGGCCAGTCAGTCTAATCACAAAGTAGTTGTAGGTGTTTCTAATAAAGTGACCAGTGAGTGGAAGCACAGAATAGGGGTTTCTAATAAAGTGGCCAGTGAGTGGAAGCACAATGTAGGTGTTTCTAATAAAGTGGCCATGAAGTTAAAGTAAAAAGGTAGGTGTTTCTAATAAAGTGGCCAGTGTGTAGAAAAATAAGGTAGGTATTTCTAATAAAGTGGCCAGTGAGCAGAAGCACAATATAGGTGTTTCCAATAAA
This sequence comes from Salminus brasiliensis, assembly GCF_030463535.1. Lineage (NCBI taxonomy): Eukaryota > Metazoa > Chordata > Actinopteri > Characiformes > Bryconidae > Salminus > Salminus brasiliensis. The sequence continues at coordinate 4,752,987 of NC_132881.1, read as the reverse complement.
GTGACCAGTCAGTCTAAGCACAAAGTAGTTGTAGGTGTTTCTAATAAAGTGGCCAGTGAGTGGAAGCACAAAGTATGTTTCTAATAAAGTGGCCAGTGAGTGAAAGCACAGAGGAGGTGTTTCTAATAAAGTGGCCAGTGAGTGAAAGCACAGAATAAGGGTTTCTAATAAAGTGGCCAATGAGTGAAAGCACAGAGGAGGTGTTTCTAATAAAGTGGCCAGTAAACGCTAGTTTCAGTGCAACATTCAACAAATCCTGAACTGTCTGCTAATTAGCAACCAGCAGAGCTTAAAAAGCGAAAGGTAGCCCATCTCCTACTGCGGCATATCTGAGAGGGTGTGGATACAGACCTTTCTGTACCAGGAAAACAAGACACTTAGTTAAACTGTTAGAAGCACTGCTGCATAATTATGGAAAGACTGGGGGTGGGTGCAAAAAAAACTACATTTAAAAAACTTAATTAAAACTTCGAACTGCTACATTTGTTGTTTACCAAATAGGGTTTTTTAAACATATTTGCTCCATTTTTGAAAAGGCAATTGTTTGAAACTGTACTGTAAGTGTTCTTAATTAAAGCGGCACTGTGAAAATGTGCACTAATCAGATACGCTTAATAACAAAGTCCATGAAATTACTAATTAGAATTTCATTAAAAGGTACGGCTTTATCGTCAAAGGAAATCGTAACCTTTAAAAATGCTTTCAGGAAGGCACACGCCTCTTCAAATGGGCAGAAAAAGGGAGAAATTCCTGGCTTTTGATGTAATATCTCATTAAGGATTGGAGCTAAATTGGGCTATTTAAACATGTCATTGTTTTGAACGTAATTTATCAGACTAATTAACGACAGTTATTGCTTGGGTTAGGCGTTTGACGGCACGCACCGCTTCAGTCAAAGCGGCTGTCCAAACCCCTCCTCCCCGCCCCGCCCCACCCCTCTCAGCCCCCCGGTTCCACATGAAATGCCCCCCCCCTCAAAGAAGAAGTAGACAAGCTGCTTGTATCTGCTTATTACGTTACTCTACCTTCTGAATGACAGTAGATGACCTTGCATGGATAAAAAGGCATGTACAGGTGGGTGGGAGGGTGGGCTTCAGCACTGCGGATGCTACCATACGCTTCGCGGACCACCAGGTCTAGGGTGTAATGTCAATGAATGTGATTTACTTGACTAAAGGGTCCATATCCAGTGAGTGGAGGTACAAAATAGCTGTTGGTGAGTAGAAATATAAGGCAGGTGTTTCTACTAAAGTGGCCACCAAGTGGAAGTAAAAGGTAAGGGTTTCTAATAAAGTGGGCAGTGAGCTGAGGTATAAGGTAGGTGTTTCCAATAAAGTGGCCAATGAGTGGAGGCACAAGGCAAGTGTTTCTAATAAAATGGCCACCAAGTAGAGGTAAAGTGACCAGCGAGAAGAAGCATAAGGTAGATGTTTCTAATAAAGTGGCCAGTCTTTGGAAGTGCAAGGTGGATGTTACAATCAAAGTGGCCAGTTAGTAAAAGCACAAGGCAGGTGTTTCTAATAAAGTGGCCATCAAGTGGAAGTAAAAGGTAAGGTTTTCTAATAAAGTGGCCACTGAGCAGAAGTATACGGTAGATGTTTCTAATAAAATGGCCAGTTAGTGGAAGCACAAGGCAGGTGTTTCTACAAAAGTGGCCAGTCTTTGAAAGTGCAAGGTGGATGTTACCATCAAAGTGGCCATCAAGTGGAAGTAAAAGGTAAGGGTTTCTAATAAAGTGGCCAGTGACCGGACATACAAGGTAGCTTACTGTTTACTGAAGTCACGTTCTGAAAACAGGTGGGAAAGAAACAAGCCCACAGTAGTTGTAATTTAGCAACATGCTAAGTTCTAGTAAAAGGAAAAGCAAGCAAACCTGGATGAGCCAGTCTATTAAATGTGCCTAAAAACAGTGGAAAATACACCTGAGACCATTCACATGACTCTGATGCTTTAGCTAAACGGGTGCGGTTTGAGCCTCAGGCATTCCTGGCTACACTTCGCTGTCGATGGACCATTGGTTCTTTGGTAATTTAGATGGATCGTTTTTGGGTCCGACTGCCTTTAACTTGACCTGATAATCGCTTGTTGTCTGTTACTGGTTTGGCCACTTCCCCTAATAAACGCTGCAGTCCGACTAAAGATGGCGTTAAATAAAATATATATAAATAAAGATATGAATAAAAAAACAGAAATAAAAGAAATAAGAATTTCAACACATTAAAAATAGAAACAAATCAGGGACAAATTTAATTGATTTCATTAATGTAAATACTTATGCTCACATTACATTTATTAACTTTTGAAAAATTTATGTCACTTAAGTAAATAAACCATAGTAGTATTATGCTTTAGCATGTGTAGAACTGTGTCTCTGTAGGGAATGTAACTAATTTAAGTTAATGTAATGTAAGTAAATGTATTATTATTATTTTTAAATCAAAAGAACATGTAATTTACACCTACATCTTTGCATAAGAGAGCATGCATAACTTCATCTGTTCATTTTTGTGACCTGCATCAATGGCATACATCTCGAGCTTCGGATGGAAAGCGATCCTTCATGCTCAGACATTAATAAGCATATAAAATGTGATGTCACTGCACTGGAAGTTCATTAGAATTGTTAACTGCCCTCCCTGATATGGCTCAGATCAAGTGTTTTTGACATTAACGGCCAAACACTGAGTATCAGCTTACTTACATGACAGTTGAGTTTTATGGGTTAGCTACTGGTCCAGGGCCAGTCTCGTTACGGTGTCCCATGATAGATCATCCAGCAGGGCCGGTAACCAGACACGGAAGAAAGCACAGGCTGTTCTTCCGCTAATGACCTCACTGTGGGTTTGGGGATACGTCACAGTGATCTGTACGTCACGCCAACATGGCATTTTTCCTTTTGCACAATCAAACAATAATAATAATGATAATAATTAAGAAAAAAAAACATGCGGCATGCAGTGTGTTGACTGGTAAACAGACCCCAATCACCAGGATATTATTGGACATTATTCCAGGTAATCTGGACGCGGCTCCCTGATGGGTGGAAATTACCTACAAGGAATATGAGGATTAAGGAAAGGAATATGAGGCTTAGAGATCTGACCCCTGAAAAGGGCAGCGTGCGGCCGCGGCTCTGAAGCCGAGAATAAAGAGGCCTCATAATAAGCTCCCACCGCAGCGAGACAACAGCCCTGCTATCAGATTCATTAACATTAGGCTTTAACGAGGCAGCAAGCGGTTGTTTGGGCCAGCGGGGGAGCATCAACACATGCCGCAAATCAACCGTCCACTACAATTCAAGGCCCCCATTAAGTTAATTACCACTATCTCATGCAGCAAGGCACGCTGGGAAGGCAGCCATTTGATTTGCCCTGTGGGCATCTTAACCGTCGCCTCAGAAATGCTGATCACTTTCCTCCTCTGAGTAACAGCTGAATAAACCATTGCTGGGAATTTAGATGAAGGGAATCTGGATTGCTGTTCAGGTGAACGTTGCTGTCCAGTAAATGTAGTGTGTGTGTGGTGGCGGGGTTGCAATACCAGCACCCTGTTGCTAAATTATATTTAAAAAGTTGATTGTTTAAATATTATATTACACTCTTAACAGAAAAATGCACTAATTGTTTAAAATGCATTAATTGGTCAGAATAGAAATAAAAACAATCAAAGTGGATTTGTGCGAAACGTCCTGTTTGAGAAACAAATGACATTGGAAGAGTATAATGCCTCTCAAAGCCACATCACAGAAACGCATTACTAGTGCTACTGATGCCTAAGGCTCAGTGTTGGTGTTTTTTTTTGTTGCAGTTTTTGACATAAACACATATCAAACATGTGAAAAACTTAAGCCTAACTTAATTAAAAGAAATGCAGGATGGAAAGCTACATGTATAGGCTGTTTTAAGGTTAAATAGTCCCCCAAAACAGGTTTTCTGTTTTTTTCAGTATTCCATCAATATATTACCATCATCAACATTACACACCAAATGAAAGGTTTAGGTTCATGTCCATGTCCTGAGCTGTCCCTGCTGTCTGCTTACTGCTAGTGCAAGTCTATTCATTGTTGGTTGCTGGTGCCTGCCTACCCTCCGGTCCAGGCTCACCTGCTCAGTAAACACTCCTCCTAACCCCTTTGTTTTTTCTTCCTTTCTGTTCTGTTCTTGTCTTTCTTTCTTTGTCTATCTCTTTCCCATGTATCAAGATGCCCTGTTCCTACTGTCCTGCTTGGGGTTACCCGACCTGGCTTTAACCTGCATGCACTACACTCACTTACATTCTCCTAATTTCTGGCTTGATGTCACATTCACTACAGCTCTTTCCCACTATTTTCGTCCAGTTTTTCTGGCCTCTATTATTTGTTCTGCTATCTGGTGTCGACCAGAGGAAGATGTGAACCTCTTTTGAGTTGTGGTTCATCTCAAAGGTTTCTTTCTCTCGCTTCGAGGGAGTTTTTCCTCGACACGGTTGCCCTGGCTTGTTCAAAAGAGCCTCAGACCCGGTGTCATTATTAAAAAGTGCTAAATAAGTAAATCAATTGAACTAAATAGGTAGGTTTGAATACAGCAATTAGCTATACTTGCGTCGGAGTCATGACAACCTCTGGTTCCACTGACCACCACTGTAAAATTTGTAGACGCAATGGTAGTAGAAATGGAAGAACCACTTTGGTGGTGCAAATGAAGGAGGTACAGAATGTTCCTGTTTCTTATGGAAGAACCTGGGTTCCTCTCTACTTCTCTCAATCAAGCAGTCATTATCAGAACTCTGTCTACTTCTGAGAAATCCAGCTCTGAAGAACAATGGTGTGTTCTACTCATTGTACCTGATCACCTGTTGTAGGCAGTATGAGTTTTGAGGGAGATCAGTGTAAAGCACCTGGTTAGAGCTTTGTAATTAGACATCTAAAAAAAAATGTGTGACCTCAAGAACCAACCGATTCATATCAGAACAGACTAATGAGACGCTTTAATGAACCGTTTTCACTTACTTCGACCCTGAAGACCTAGTAAAAGCCAGTAGTAGCCTGTAGTGACTATTAGAGCTACACTGTAAAAGCACTGTAGGAACTTCAATACATTTTGATCAGAATCAGAATCAGACTTTATTGGCCACGTACGTTGTTAGACAGACAAACCAGCAGCTCCAGGGGCAGGTTGAACCTCAACCTTCAGCTGGTGCAGAACGTACATCCTCTGCTGGGTTGTCTTTGTAATGGAGCTGATGTCAATATCCCACTTCAGGTCTTCAGGTTGATTGTAGTTCTCAGGGGCTTCAAGGACAGTCATCACAGCCAGTCTTGTCAGGGGTGGGAGGCTTTTCCTGAAGTCCAACGTTGTCATCTCCACTGTTTTGAGCATGTTCAGCCCCAGGTCGCTGTGACTGCTCCAGAAGACCAGCTGTTCAATCGCCTGTCTGTAAGCAGACTCCTCATTGTCCCGAATGAGAGCAGTGGCTGTGGTGTCGTCTGCAGAGCACACATCCTTGGGGGGGCGCCAGTACTGACTGTTCAATTTAAGTGAATTTTCCCAGCCTCACCTGTGAGGAAGGCAGGAACGCCGAGCTAGGGGAGGTTATCGTGGAGTAATACTGGAATGATGTTGTTAAAACAAGGAACACGAAAATGAAGGAAATTAACAAAAGGTGTTCTGGCTTATTAATGTGTCAAAACTGTGTGAAAAACAAAAACATTTCCATCTTTATGACAATGAGCACCCATACAGGATTTCTAATAGCTAACGTTGCTGAATTCTAGATTCTAATTCTAATTGCAGATTAAAAGCTTAGTTGTTCTAGATATGTTGGTCTCTGCAATACACTGTTAATATCTGATATTTGTCTTTGCAATATTAATATCACAGAAAGCTACAATATGCAAATAAATAAGCCCTCTACTAACACTACTAACTCTCATCACTTTTGTCCAGTTTGTTCATAGAAGTTTCAAACGCTCCAGTTGATCCAACCATTCACATGGTCCAATAAATATCAACATCAATTAATCCTTAAAGCAATGGTTTGACAAAACATCTAATCTACATCTAACTCCCTACTTACTCCAGATGCAGTCCATCAGCCAAGACTTGGTGTCCAATATTAGCTTATTTTGTTTTGCGCTGGAGTTATGAGGCTCACACTGTCAACAAACACTAGAAGTCATCTCCAGGCATCTCACCCAAAATCTTTTCTGTATAGACACCCTCACAAACTTCTCTCAATTGACTCTCAAACGACATCCAGGTCTTCATTATGGTGATGTAAACTTTTTGATGCCGCCTACAGCCCAGTATTGCTCACAATTAACTATAATAAATAAATAAATACATTTAAAAAATGAATAAATAAATAAATAATAAAATAAATCTACAAAACTTCACCATGAAGGTAACAGAGGCAGTAATTTTAGACAACAAGACAACATTTCATTTTGAAAAAGTGAAAGAGACTTTTTGGGTATCCATGCATCGTGCATGCACATAGACACATAAATTTCATAGTTTATAGTAAGTCCAACTGTCCCCTACACCACAACGCCAAAGTCTGGACATGGTTCAGGCTAGGATTTTGGATGACTACCGACTTCTAGACTTCTAGTGTTTGCCTAATAGCTCAAATCAAATATCTGGCTCATGCACTGAGAACAGCCTCCAGGCCCATTCAAGAATAACTTTTTTAAAACTGGGGTGTAAAAGTGTTGTGGTTCGGTGACTACAGCTCATTCAGAAAGGCTCGATTGTGTACAGGGTTGACAAACTGCTTGCTACATGTGTCTGTAGCTTGTTCAACAAACACATGCAAAAAAAGTGGTGCACTGAAGCATGGCTAGCCAGAGGCACTTTAAATTCTCTGCGTTGTTGGGATTTTAGCATGCAGTTTACCTCAGACAGTCTGTACAGTTCTGTAGGTTGAAAGGCACCTCTGCAGTGCAGACCTCCCACCTCAGACCACAGCATTTGCCACTATTATCAAAGCCAGTAACTAAAAAAATACAGTAATGAACAGACAATTAAAGTCTATTTATTTATTCGAAAGACTAGTAGAATAGAATTGACAAGTAAAAATAAACAGTCAAGCAACACCTACCATCCATATGCATTCCATAAACAGTACCAATCAAAAGTTTGGACACACCAACAAACCAAAAGACTCTGTGAAGCATTTATCTGGGCTGCTGTTAATGTTACCTTGCGGTTTCTGAGGCTGGTAACTCTGATGAACTTCTCTAGTGAAACAGAGGTGATGCTTGGTCGTCATTTCCTGGGGCGGTCCTGATGAGAGCCAGTTTCATCCTAACGTCTGATGGTCACTTGAGGATCCGTTCAAAGTTCTTGAAATTTTTCAGATTGACTGACCTTGATTTCTTAAAGCAATGATGGACTGTTGTCTTTCGTTACTTAGTTGAGTAGCTTTTGCCAGAATATGGATTAGAACATTACTCAAATAGGGCTATTCACTGTTTACCAACTCTACCTCTTCACAACACAACCGATGGTCCCACATTAACACATTAAGAGGGCAAGAAATTCAAGTAACCATTCCAGGTGCCTACCTCATAAAGCTGACTGAGAAAATGCCAAGATGTGCAAAGCTGTCATCTAAGCAAGAACAATAAATAAAGAAAGAATAAAGTAATATATAAAATAAAATATAAAATAGTAATTATATAAAATAAAAAATATAAAATATAAAACATTCTGGTTTGTTTAACACTTTTTTTGGTTCACTAAATAATTCTATATATTTTTCTTCATAGTTTGGATGACTTTAGTATTAATCTACAAAGCAGATGTTTTTTAAATAATGAAAACCCACTGAATTTAAGGTGTGTTCAAAATTGAGTGGTACCGCATTACAAAGCATATCACAATAGCTGTATGAGCTCCCGAATAACATTGCCTGCACAACATTTGCTTGCATCCTTCTGCGACTCGTGCATGTATTTATATGTCAGACTCATTATTGACTCTTTTTTTTTTTTTTTTTTCAGCAAAAAGATCTGCATCTTCTCTGTTATGGCCCTGGTGCTGAATAGCACTTTTTCATATGCAAGGAAACAGACATACATTCAACAGATGTTAGTTACTGTGTTATCTGGACTGGACTCAGGGGGGAGAAAAAAGAAAAAAAAGAATTCAGAGTTTTTCATCAGACCAGCAACATTCAATTTAGCACAGGCATCTTACAATAGGCCTTATCGAAGGCTTTCATCCCAATAGACAGTTGAGAAGCACTGCGCTGGCATAATACCCACATATCAATTTTTGTGAAGCGAAAAAGATTACAGAATCTAAATAAACATATAAGGCGCTGGCAATGCTCTCGCCGCTACGGGCCTTATCTAAAAATACTCTAATGAGCCTCCAACATCTATCCACTTGTTTCTCAGTAGAAACCCTTTTCCTAATGATACCGCAGAACAAACCACAGAAGAGAGAGAGAGAGAGAGGGTGGAGAGCAAGGAGGGAAGGAGTAAGGCAGGTTGGGAGGGAAAAGAAGCGGGAAAACGAGGAGAGGAAGAGGGAAAAAAACATTAATTATTAGCCCCAGTGGGATCTCTTATATTCCGTCTAGGTTGGACAACACCAATTAATACAGCAATTATTATCCTGGCCTGTAGCGAAGGGTTGACTAAGCCGCCCGGCCATGTGACGAGTGCGTGAAGAAGGAGGGTGGGGGGAGCTAGGAGGGGAAGGGGGGTGGGACGTGCTGGAACTAGATTACTCATCTCTCTAGAAGCCCCTGTTATTATGTGCGGAAGATGCCGAGAGATTCTCGCGTGGAGGGTAATTACTTAGTGTGCAGATTTCAACCCCAGCCATCGCTAATGCACAGCCATTCATGAGATAATAGGCAGTTTGCTTTCACCTTCTGGGTTTTTTTTTTTTTTTTTTTTTTTTTTTTTTTAAGGAGGATAATGAGACTGAGACCGTAGATGCTTGGCTTGGGATGTCTCCAAAGGACCTATCGTAGCGCTCGATGCTCCACGCTTATTGCTAGCAGGTCTCGCTAGCTCACCTATGCACTCCCCCATCTCTGCTTACAATCTCGCCAATTAGTGGACCAGGGACACCCATATCTCCAGTTTGTCAACAGATACTTGTCTTGCACTACTTAGCCAATGGCAAATGCGCTACGCTCTTTACTAGCTTTCTAACATGTCGCTAATCCCCATGTGAGCGAGCACTGGATCTGTTACACACACACACACACACACACACACACACACACACACACACACACACACACACACACACACAAACGTCTCCCGCACTTCTTTATTCATCTTTATTCATATTTCAGTAACCTGGCTCTGTTTTGTTAGATAGCATCCACGATCAAGAAAGTGGATCGAGACACAAGCGGAGGTTAGATCTGCTGATTCGTTTTGCTTATTAAATTCATATTATTATTATTATTACTATTATTAAACTATAACTCTGCTTTGCTTGGTTCCATTTGTGGTATTTCTCAGAGCTGAATACAATCAGTTACATTGCTTCGGACCAGATTGTGTTATTTTCAGGTTGAACCATTTTGGTCAGATGCCCTTAAAAAACTGGGTTCTTCTAGGGTTCTTTAGTAAAAGCAAGGTTCCATCTAAGACCCAGGACAACTTACTACTATCAAGAACCATCAAAGCTTGAAATAGTCCTTCCCTACAATGTAAAGCCCCTTGTAGATCGTTTCATATAGAGCACCATTAGGGGATCTACTAATGGGTCAAGCAAGTCAAGCAGGTCAAACCCTTTACCAAAAAATATGAAACCCCTAAAGAACCCATTTTGATGATAAAGGCAATGGTTCTAAAGGGAACTACAACAACTGAAAGAATTTAAATTCTTCATTTAAATACAATACATTTACAGGTTCCTTGTCTGGTTAAAAGAATCATCATCACCAGGAACATCACCAAGAACATCACCAAGAACATCACACAGAACATCACCAGGAAGATCATCAAGAACATCACCAGGAACATCATCAAGAACATCATCAAGAACTTGAACATAATTTGCTACTGTTGTGTAATAATAATTATATATTACTATACAAAATAAGAAATTATTTGTATAATAAAAATGGGTTCTTTGGCTCTGTATAAACCCAATGCCTCTATATAAAAAAAAAGAAAAAAAGAACTCCTGGAGCAACCCTTTGACAGCGTCCTCTCAAGGTGCTTCACAGAAGATAAAAATGTTATTTGAGTTTGATAAGCTGCTCGTTTTTCAGTGATTAATTTCCAGCGACAGAATAAGCTTCTTAGGCAACTGTGATTTTATGATCCTGTGACCCACCACCCAGAAACATCCAGTCAGATCAAACCTGGAGTCAAAAACTGACCACTGATGAAGGACTACAGCCATACCATAGATGAAGCAGTCTTGGTCTCTTTTTCTGAAATTGAAGGGCTCTCAAACCAGTTCTTGGACTGCCCAACCCCAAAACAGTCCACATGTTTGAGTGTTGGTGTTGGGTTGGATAAAAAAGTGGGCTTTCTAGAGAGGGGGGCAGTTTTATAGCAATTTCTGAGTTCTTCTAGAAGTTCTTTAAACTTTAAAAGGTTCTTCAGTCATATCATTTCATTTACATAAATGGTTCTCCTAGAAGAAGCTAAGTGGACGGTGAGTAATTATGCATTCTGGTGTGTTTGCTCTAGTGCTTAGAGCATTTTTAAAAAATAAAAAAGCCAGAAAAACCTAAAGAACAGGCCACAGTGGGAAGGAGAGAGGGATCGAGGAAAGGAAGGAGGTAAGGAGGGAGGTAGGTAGGTTCTAAAGGGAAATTGATCAAGTCCAAAGAAACTGAATGATTCCACAGTATGTCCAAAACCGGAAGGAACCGTACAATCGAGCCAAGAAGCGTTGATAGTCGTGTACATGCAATGTTGTGAGGCACGACGGAATTCCATCGGGCAGCCCCTCGGCGTTCTCATGTTACAGTGCTATAAACAGCAGCGTATTGTGGGTGTCCGTTTCTTCCCGGAAGTTAGTGGCTTTCACTGTACTGCACATTACTGCATTGTACTGGACAGCGAGCGGCGGTGAAGGTATGATCAACACTTCACAATCTAGGGACATGGTTGAGGTGATAAGGTGTGGCTCAGTGGTTTAGGGTCCCCACATGGGGAGTCCGAGGGTTGCCGGTTTGAATCCTAGCCAGGGCACGGAAGGGATTTAGGTTGCCTATCAGCAGGTTGCAGGTGCCAATATAATATCCCTACCCTTCTGCAAATCGCGGGCAACTTCCATTCGTCATAAAGCATGGGTTGATTTTTATGTTATTTATTTCTTTTTTTAACACTGTGCAATTACAAGAACGACCCATCCATGCCGTGTGGTTAGTCCAGGTGGGAAGATTTTAACCTGCCACTGTCCCCGCGATCGTTCCAATCCATCGGTGCACCCCTTCCCATTTCCAGAAACCCACACAGGAAAGCTAATTCAGAAATCGCTTTCAGAACCGCAAACAGAATTTGGCCCTCCCGCCTTTACAGTCGGGCCTTTTTTAGAGGCGCTCCTTTGTCCCGCTGGTCTAGCGTTAGCCTGTATCCTATTCCAATCTAATCATCTGTAGGCTACATACACAATCCCTCTCTTTTTAGTGCTATTTTTAAAGCCTCTGTCCTTGTCTTGGCTCTGTGGGTGCATCTTTTTGCAGTGCGCTCCCTCTTCCTCTCAGCCACTGTAAAATCACATCTGACAGCCAATGAAAACCCAACGGATGCTTGCATGTTATCTTGACACGGCCATGGTAAGCTGGCTCCGCTGACGCTAAATGGCCGCCGTAAGCCTTTTAAGAGCCATGCCGCCTAATGTGGACTCTGAAAAAGAGCATTTAGCGCCGTTACACATTTACTCCGTGTTCGGGTAAAGGCAGCAGCTCCTTTTCTCAATTCTACAATGGCCTTCGGATCATCACAGGCCCAACTGAATTGGATCGGTTAACCCTCAGTTTATTCCTATCCATCCTTTAAGGTCAGGAATGCAAGGTAGTCAGATTGTCGATCCAATAATACAATCCAAACGCATTACTGTAAAGATTTCCTGCTTTATGTGACTGAATCTGAAACCTATCACAATACTTTAAACTCAGAAGAAGGCGCAGGTAAGATTTTTGACAATTAACAGCCTTTTTGAAATGACAAAGCTAATCTTAGACTCAACGTGCCATTATAAGCATGTCTTCTTTTATTCTCCCTGCCTGTTAATGCAACAGAAATGATGAGATGGCATGGATTAGGCAGAGACTGCATCTTAGCTTAGCTTGAGGAAATTATATATATATAAAAAAATCAATAAAAATGCCACACTTTGCAGGCTGGATGTGCAGGTGACTTTGAAGCACAGTGAGGATTTGCTATATGGGCATACAGAGAATGTCATGCCATGTTTCGTGACAGATGAGGGCTTATACGAGGTATCCGTCTTTGTGTCTTAGTACTTGGGCCCCCTAGAATTGCATTTGGATATGCCATAGGAGCTTACGGAGAGTGTCATACCACATTTTAGAATGGATGAGGAAAAAGAGGTTGATGAATTTAGTGCTTGGGCCCCTTAAAATTGCCTATAGCTTATAGGTTTGACAAGTAGTGATTTTTAAATTGTATTCATTTACGTATCCTACAAATTGTTTACTGTTATTAACATAACATTTGAATGGGGAAAGGGGCATCTGTAGACATCAGCACTTCTTGCCCGGCGTCTGGTCTTAGCAGTAAAGAGCTTGTTTTGTCCTTTAAAAGTAAAGTAAGGTTAAAAAAGAACAACAAAAAGAAAGATTAAAATACCATACTCTGTAGACTGCATGAGAATTAAATGAGGATTGTCCATTACAGCTCACATCAGTCATGCCAGATTTTATAATGAATGTGGAAAAATATGTTGATTCATTGAGTGCTTGGGCCCCTTAGAATTGCTCCTGAATGAGTTTCTTCGCTTTCCGCTTATTTTTTTCTTTCTTTAAGGTGGTTGGTGGTGGTGGTTGGCGCAACAGATAGCACCGCTAAAAGCCAGTGAGCTACCACACCAGACTGGGGTTCGATTCCCGGTCTGGGTGGCTTTGCTGCACTACACCAATACCGAGTCCTTGGGCAAGACTCCTAGCACTACGTTGACCCACCTTTGTAATACCAGTATCCTTGTTAGTTTCTCTGGATAAGAGCATCAGCTAAATACCATAAATGTAAATAGTGATTATTATATCGTATTTATTTATGTCGCCTAAATATTGTGTACTTTAATAAACCTGGAAATATATTTATCATGCTAATTTGCAAGGGGAAAGCAGCATATGCAGACTCTGCTTTTTGTCTTACCAGTAAAGAGCTTGTTTTGTCCTTTAAAGTAATAAATAAATAAATAAATAAAATTAAAAATGAAAAATCTCTCTCTCTCTCTCTCTCTCTATATATATATATATATATATATATATATATATATATATATATATATATATATATATATATGGTTTGGTGCTTGGCCCCCCTAGAATTGCTTCTATCTTTGAGAGCAAGTGGTTGTTTTGTTGTACCTGAGAGTGAAACTGCATCTAAAAATACCCAAATAAACACTGGTTTGGCATTGGTTCCAGTGGTCTTCCCAGTTAAGAGACCCTTATGTCCCAGTTCAAAATAAACCTTGTGCAAGGAATCTACGAATCCATGTATTACGAGGAATGAGATGAACGAGGTGAACGAGGTGATGGTCTTAATGCTAGGCCCTCAAGAAGGGCTCTGAAGGGCTCGCTTTTGGGTTTCAGAGGGGGGCCAATTTTTGGTGTACTTGGACCTGAACCTAAAAAATAAACCCCACCGATAACTATATTGTTGAAAGGGGAAAGCAGCAGCACGTGCTGGCATTAGTGCTCCTTATCCCACTCCTTGTCTTCGCGGTGAAGAGCCTGTTTTGTTCATTGGCCGAGGCCGGCTTCGGCATGGAGGCTTCATTTATTTACGGGGGGTGTTGTGTTGCACCCGGCGCCCTGTTTCACAAAAGGTGGAGACGAGCGGGGGACGGAGGCGCTGTCATTGTCACTGGCAGGTGTAGAATAACATCTCTTGAGCAGCTTGTAATTAGAGTGGCAGGTATGTAATGAGGGTGCAAGATTCCCCCCTTCTGTTGTTTGTGCCAAGCTGGACCTGGCTGGAGATGGCCATCACCAAAGGACTGGCAAACGGGTTCAGCTGAGACGCAGTGTCCGCATGCTCAGGGTTTTACCTTGGCTTCATTTTAAAGGAACAGATTAGGCAACATTTCAAATGGACCCAATTTCCCTTTTACAACAAATGCAGCCAGTCCTTCAAGACGGGTCAGACTGCACAGACAGTACCGGTAGCTAATAGAAAGAAAAATTAATCCGTTTAAATTGCCTTTTAAATGAGCTCATTTACTCACAACCAACAATATCGTGTAGGTGCCACCAAAACAGCTCTGACACGTCAAAGAACCTCCACAAAACCTCTGAAGGTGTCCTGTAGGACCAAGACGTTAGCAGCAGATCCTTTAAGTCCCGTAAGTTGGGAGGTGGGTGGGGCCTCCATGGACTGCAACAATGAGCCCATCCTTCCTTTGAGCGCTTTTGGTAGGCACTGACCACTGCATAACGGGAACACCCCCACAAGACCCACCTGATGTTTTGGAGATGTTGGGAGTCGTCTAGAACGTCACCTCAATTTGGTTCTTGTCAAACTGGCTCAGATTCTTCGGCTGGCTTATTTTTTTCCTGCTTCCGACAACACATCACCTTCAGGAACTGACTGGTCACTTGCGGTCCACGTCGACAGGTGCCCCTGTAAGCAGATATAGGCTGTTCTCTTCAGATCAGTAGTTTGAAATGTTAAGGCTGATTGGTTCAGGTATTCTAGGATTAAAATGTGAGAGTAAATTTGATTCAGAGTAAATTTACTGTATTTGGATTTTGGCTGAATATGGATTGTATACTTTTTAAAACACTTGGCAACCCCACGTTAGGCTCGCTCGCGGCCCACCTCAGACACCTCATTCAAACTGTTCTGGGTCCATAACCGGGCACAGCTCCAAAGCACCCAAGAACCCATTCCAGCTGTAGGTCTTTTTTGTATTATTATTATTTTTTTTGGACATGAAGAACTTATTTTCTGTTCACTATCAACGCAAGAAAAAGTGCGTTCAACCCTCTGAAAAAGTTTCCCTTCATTTAGAAGGCACAGCTTTTAATTTCCTTCAGTTGCCACTTAGCTCAAGCCCATCTGCAGGTTTAAAAGCCTGATTCAGTCATCCAGAAAAGTCCTGGTTTAGCTTGTGTTCACACAACATGTATATCTCCTCCCTTTCTTAACTTTCTGCACTCTTGGCAAAATGAAAACTTCTGTCGGAGTCAGATTGAAATTTATATCAGTTTGTGGAGCGAGAGCCAAAAAAACGATCTTACTCGACATTATTGTGATAAGTTTGGTGCCAGAGATAGAGGAGAAATGAAGGGAAGAGGGAGAAAAGTGCCCCACGCTTCGCTCACCAGATAAGTCCAGAAGCCAAGATTCCCCCACTTTCTCCTCCATCAGAAAGCTCCCAACCTGACCCTTCAAACACGAAAAAAAAAGTAAAAAAAAAAAAAGAAATACCCCTCCTTTGGTGGGTTACTGCCTCTTTGCATAATATTCAGCCCCCAGCTATGCTGTGGCTCCAACTGCACACAATTTTCTCAGGAAAATATAATCGATCCTCCTCAAAATAGACTTGAACTATCTGTCAGAGGAGCCGAGCAGTGTTAAGCAATCTGGCAGTAATGCAGATCAAATGGAGGCGGGCGGCTGAAAAAGAAAAAACGCTTCGCCCCATCTTTTTTTTTCCTTTTCCATTTTTCACCCCCTCCACAACAGCGTGGAACATTCCCAACTGGTTTGTAATTACAGAAACACAAAACGCCTTGTCATGAACAAAACCCCGACATTAGTTGCAGGTGATATCTAGATATCGCCTTACTCATAATGGTGCCTGAAACCAACATTGAATGCACCTATAATTTTTGATGGTTAGCCAATACCAGTCAAAGCAATTAAGATCCAATTCATTATGCACGCTATAAATATCAGGACAAAATATGTGCAATCAATATGTTCTCCTTCATTCGGTCGAACTTTCCAAGGAACTATCAAGCAAGTTATTTCATTCATGTTTTAAAAGCTTCCAGAAGGCTGTTTTTAAGTGACACAGAGGCAATGAAAAATGCCTGCATCTTAGATGATGCAGAAGTATTCTAGGACATTCTAGTGCATCTGAAAAGCTACACTCAAAAAATAAACTACAAGCAAAAATTAAACAGTACACTAAATATCCAAATGTTTGGTCAAAGATTTCAGAAAGTACAAGCAAAAATTCTGAAAACATTTCCAAAAAGTGCTAAAAAAGTCATAAATTCTGAAAAGCGCATGCACAAAAATCTTGGACAAAAGTACATGTAAACATTTCCAAAAAGTGCTAAAAAAGTCATAAATTCTGAAAAGTGCATGCACAAAAATCTTGCACAAAAGTACATGTAAACATTTCCAAAAAGTGCTAAAAAAGTTCAAAAATCAAAAATTCTGAAAAGTGCATGCACAAAAATCAAAATGTACATGTGAACATTTAAAAAAAGTGGTAAAAAAGTTCAAAAATCAAAAATTCTGAAAAGTGCATGCACAAAAATCTAAACGTACATGCAAACATTTCCAATGCCAGTGCTAAAAAGTTCAAAAATCATATATTCAAAAAGAAAGTGCAGGTATTGAAGAATAGTCTAGGCACAAAATCTAAAAACTGCCATTACAATTACAAACAAAGTGTTTAAAAGTGTTTCTTTTTTTAGAAGACACATGTTAAAATTACCCCCCCAAAAAACAAGCAAAATTCAAAAACACGTAGGAAAAATGTGAAATAGTCCAGGCAAAATGTCCAACCACTGCATGTAAATACTGGAGGCATAAAATCCCAAAAAGACTATAGAACAATTCTTGAAGGCAGATTACAATTTCAAAAACATACATGCAAACATTTCCAAAAAGTGTAATCAAAAATTCTAGTGCAGACAAGGAACAATAGTCTAGGCACAAAATCTAAAAACTGCCATTACAATTACAAAAAAAGTGTGTTCTTTAGAAGGCACATGTTAAAACAAGCACTGCATGTAAACACTGGAGGCATAAAATCCCCAAAAGACTATAAAAAAATTCTTAAAGGCAGATTGCAATTTCACAAACTGTACGTACAAATTCCAAAAAATGCAAAGTTTCTAAAATTTTACACAAAAAAAACAAAAAGTCAGAAATTTCATTATGTGGAGGCAAAAATAAATAGTTAAAGCTCTATTTGTTCAAAATCTCTGTGTCGCTGTTTTCAAAATATTATTACACAAATTATCCAACCTATTGCTCAAGCAAGCAGTGACCTGGGCACTGGCTAGAGACACTTTACACATTTACACAGAATCCATTTTCTATAAAAGCTTATTTGTTTGAACTGGTTCACACTACACTGTGAATTACTGTCAACTCCCACATCTGATGATTTATTGATTACATCTTAAATTAGTAGCTCTGTCGAACGTCCCGATGTGCCAGGAGAGAACACCCAGCACTCAACACAAGCACACTGACATGCTGATTTGTTGATATGTCCCATTTGTAGCAAACTGGGACTTGAACCCGACATCCAGCAGGAGGATGCAGCTTGGCACTGCTGAGTTTTTATTAGACGCACTGCAGGGGCTTCTGCTTCACTTGCAGAGAACCAGTAGGGAAAACAGCCTTTTCCGTTTAAATAGCTGCACCAGATGTCCACACCCTCAGGAAGAAGCCCAGTTTCTTTACATATCATCTCATAACATTGACAACTGGTTCAGCATTTTGCACAGGGAACATAATGAGGCTGAAACGTAGGCCATATGCACAACATCATATTTATTTCTGTAGGTTTTGAACATACGAACGGCCAATATCAACTTTTCAAGTGACATATCATGACACACAACAGCGCACTGCTGCTTCCATCCATAAACACCCACAAAATGTACAGTTTTAATCAATCAAAACAACACAGAATCCCTCTTACCTCAATTTTGCACTGAAACTATGAGGCTAATGTAGCTAACAAGTCATGGAAGCAAACACCCCACCAATTAGCATCACCCTGACTGCACAGCTAAACCATTACATGCATCAAACTACTATTGGCTTGTTAAGTAATCTCTAATAGACTTGTTTATGTGGGTCCTGACACTGTATATATGAGTTATATGCTATATTAGGTCCATTTACACTCTCACAAATAAAAGTGCTATAAACATAGGTTATAGCAACAGGTTATAACCTCATATAAGTAATTATTTAGTAATTATACAAGTAATTACATTTACTTGTAATATGCTGATTTGCCTCCCTGGGTTCTCTCACTGCCCAGTTGCCAGCTAGCCAGCTAGCTGAAGAGATCGTAGTGAGTTCTGTTAAGGTTAGCTTTTAGCCTAGTACCCACCTAGCCTCCACTCCACACTTCACCAGTCTTAGCATCCCCACAGTGGTACTGCCTCCAGTCGGGTCTTCTACAAGTGCTGCTTGACCAAGTCTGCTAGCATTAGCGTTTAGCCTTTTCAGCCTCACGTCCATATTCTGCAGAAGTAGCCATTGCATTTAGCCTTAAATAAGACGTCCAGACTGTTATACAAAACTTTTGGGGGGTTGGAATTGGCATTGGAGTTTTACTTATGTGGGTTAGAGAATATTTAACAGAGAGTTTGAGGTTCTTGGTTTGTCATGGTTAGATAGATACTGTTTATCGTTCTAGGAGTCCTTTAAATAAAACGTAAACAGATAAATTAATTAACAATTTGATCCAAAACTCTGAATCTTAGTCAAATAACACATTTTTCTAATGTAATACAAAACCTTATTGAAAAAGATCAGCGTCAAAACGTGTAATAGGACATATTATTAATAATATAAATGGGGTGCATCCTAATTTCAACCCTCTCAACACATCTCAGTCATATAGTTGTGATGTGTTTAGAAATTCCAATAACAACAAGATGTAAAGGAGAAATATTCACAATTCTGCACCATTTCTAAGTTATCATTCTAATTAAAGCATCTAAATGATGGCATTGAACATTAATATCTTTACAGAAAGGTCTAATGTCTGATGTGCTTCGAGTCTGATCTCCTCCACTGGAACTCAAGTTCAGGTGACTCAAGTGGATCAGAGGCTGATCAGAGGCTTTTACACCAACCTAAGGAGTTACAGCATACAGCTTCAGTGCACAAGATTTACACTTTGCTAAAATAAACTTTATTACGTAACAAAAAATTATTAATTTACAAAGTAATGCAAATTCATTTCCAGTTTTGGGTCCCACTGTATCTGCATGTACACAGATTTGTGGGGACCTTTGTGACCTGGGGACCCCATGCAACTGCTTCTGCTGCTTAAAGCAGGCAATGGCCCTGCATGTGTTTTAAAGCTTTTTAAGAATGAACTGCATCTCCAGCACAAACTAAAGAGGCAAATAATGTTGGTGCACATAAACTACGAATTAGCACCACAGGCCTTTACGTTACTGGTATAAAAGCATCAGCAAATGTAGGGCACTATATGAGTCAGCGCCTCACTTGTAGGCCCTGGGAGATGCTTCCAAATACCAGAACAGTGCTCTGAATCTCCCCTGCAGTGAGAGTGAGAATGTCAGCGTGGGGTGGCAGAACGTCTGGGGAAAATGTCGAGGGGATTTATCAACACCTGGCAACCTCCGATGTGGATTTGCAAATGGCAGCTTGACTTAAATACAAACAACAACAGCGGTTGCGCCGTCTCGTCGTGCAAAGCATGCCAGTGAAAAGCAGCCTGGAATTAGTCCACCACAGGAAGTACTGTACATTTGTTGGAATCGTAATCGCGGATCAGGGTAAGGGCAAAGCACGTGGGAGGAGGGGTCATGCCAGGCCTGATCAGCACTATTTACTAGTGACTGTTGGATACTTTAGTGGAAAGAAAGGGTTCTATACAGTACTAAAAAAAAAAGTTGACTGACTTGGTCAAACAGAAGTAGAACCCGATATAGAACCATCTGCAAAAAAAATTCCACCAATGCAATTTACTAGAATATATAGCAGTAGTCTATAAGGAACCACTGCCTTTACTAAAGAACCCTTTAAAAAGTAACAGAACTGTTTAAGCAGCCAAACGGTTCTTTAAGTTGTCTATATAGACCTAATAACTTTACCAAAGAACCCTCTATTTTATATTTTAATCATTATATTAAATTCTGAACCCTTTAAAGAACCCTTTTATGGTTGTACTTGAGTCCAAACTGGAGACTTGGACTTTCCCGGGACTCTCACCAAATTTACATAGCAAACATAAATCAATGAATAAAAAAAAAATATATATATATAAACAAAAAATATATATATATGGAAATAAAAGCTTTTGTGCTCAGTAAATACTTAACCAAACAATAAATAAAATAAATAAATGAATAAATAAAAAATAATGAAGCCAATGTAGCTAAATTAAAGTAAAATGAATAACAAATAACCTAAAAAATAACAAGCAATTTAGCAAAACCATTTTCTTTAAACCTCATTTACTACAAAATATCCAGAAATGAGAACAAACTAAGTTAAAAAGAAACTTTACCTTTAAATAAACAAAACAAAATGCTGATGCTGAAAGTCTGATAATAAACTGCTTTTATTAACTTTAACGTGAAGAACACACTGGCCATAAAATATCATTTAGCTAGAAAATCATAAAACGAGAGGGCTATTTATTAACACGCGGTTGTTAATATAGTAAATGCATGGAAATCCTTTCAGCGTTAATGTTGAAATCAATGTTTAAACAAACAACATCTGCAAAGCGTGGAGGGAGGAGCCACAGGCTCATTTGGTACAGATGTTTACCTTTACAGTGCAATGTCTGAGATTCTTAAAACTAATAAAGGTTTCTCTGCCCCTTCTAAACCACATCTTCACCTGATCTTAATGTAAAAGTTAATGATATAATAATAATAATAATAATAATAATAATAATTTAATGGAAGAGAACATACCCAGTCTGGAGCTCTATTCCTTACCTAATTCAGGGCCTGATCATTTGCTGATAGTGCTGGTGTCTGAGGCTTGAGCTTGATCTAGGAAACAGTGCCAACTGTTGGTGGCTTGTGATAAAGCCCAGACACTTCATCACCATTTTCATTAGGTGATGAAACACACACACACACACACACACACACACACACACACACACACACAGAACAGCGCAGAACACCCTAGACTTCAACTAAAACTAAAGCATCTGTAAAGCAGCACTGAACCTTTTTGGTTCAATATTTATCTTTGCTAATCTGCTCCACTATGATCATCATGCATAACACGCTGTTTGACTAATTAAGACACAGTTCCTGTATTGATGTATCATAAAAACATGTTCCAGATCAGTATGCATGGCCATACTGAGTGTATAGTTCAGAACTCTTAAGCTAAGCTAATTTATTAAGTAATGTCTAAAAGGCCACATCCAGTCTAATCACTGACAAGACATCATAAAGTGACCAACCCTGCAGTTTAATCCACTCCTCTCTTTCAATAATATAATTTTTTTAACATCATTGCATTTAATTTGATATGTAGTGTAACAAAAAACAATTCCCAAAAGCATATGCAAAATAAATAAGTACATAAGTACATGTAAAAGTAGCGCTTTTATTTTAATTTAATATACTTCATTTTTTATATTATTTAACAAAACATTGCTTGCTACATTTAGTTTTAGATACAAAGTAAATGGCAAAGATCATGAGAAAGCTCTTGAGCAGCGAAGTTCAAAAATCAAATCTCTGTAATAGGCTCTGGCAGCGTCGTTCCTTGGGGAAAACTTCAGTGACACAAAATTCTGGTTAATTCGAGAGCACTTTAAGGCACAGGGATAATTGCTGTGGAATTGTGCAGTTCAACTATACCAATTCAGGCCATGTTCAGGCCAAGAATCACTTTTTAAAACTCCACATCGATTACAAATAAAGCCAGTCTTAAAAATAACCCACGATTTGTGCTCTACCGGTGCCACGGTAGCGTTCAGTGCTTGGACCCCGATGATTGCCACTTGCGATGAACTTTGAAGAGGTTTCCATCAGTCCATAAAAATCAACATGTTCTGCATCTAATTTAGATGAAAACTAAATATTAGCTGGACGTCTTGGTTTCTAACAATGATCATTTATACAAATCAGTATTTTTAATTAGTATTTTAACCCACTGTTTAAAAGCTACTTAGGAAAGTAGATATGAACTCTACATATAAGACATTTACCACTCTTTGGCTTTCTTTTTTTTTTTTTAGTATCAGAAAATTATCAGAACATTAGCTTAGTCCTGATTGGTGCAAAAACAGTTGCAATATTATAGGTATTTTCATAATACATTTTATAATACTTAGTTAATGTGGTAAACTAACCCCCCAGTGAGGAGGCTGTACTCCCTGTGAGTAATTTACATTTTCTGTGCTCTATTACAGCCACCAATAGGGAGATTAAAATAAAAGATAGGAGTGAATTCTGGGACGTAGACGCACCGTGATCAGTAATCTAGGTAATCGCAAACACCCGTCATATTTCTTGACGAAAAACAATGCAAAAACCGCTCGTCTCAAACGCTCAATAAAAGTACCTTCACTGTTTTTAATAGTTCTGGGCCTCCCTGACCTTCACTCACTTGACCCCTCTGTAGCCTTTCGTAGCGGGCCAGAGCTTTGCCTCCCACACTGATGAAGGGAAAGCTCTCTCGCTCTCTTTCCCTCCAAAGCAAGGTGCAGCCAGGTTCTCTGTCACTGCCCACCTCCCTCATTGCTTGCACCTGCTAAAACATTCGAGGTATTCGCGCGGCAGGGCAACACATTTGCTTTTCATTTAACCTGCCCGGCCAGACCTTTTGAAGTGCATAATGGCAGAGCAGCAAAGGTTTCTCTCGCGCTCCCCCTCCTCTCTCCCCTTAATCATTTACCTCGTCGAGGCACATTCTCCGCAGCTAACCTATCAAGCGGAAAACGAGCTTGGCCTGCTGGTTTCTCCTCCCTCTCTTTTTCTTCTCGTCCATGCTTACAGAGACAGAGAGCGAGAGGAAGGGAGGGAGGGCGAGATCTGGGGGTGTGTACTATGAGGCTGTGAGCAACCTAACTTTCGGCTTCACTTAAAATAGGACTGAGCGTCAATGAAATTATACTGGGCTGACCTTTTATTAAAGTGAAAATGTCATTTTCCCAATTTCTGCTGCAACTACAAGGCTAGCGTAGGTAAAGAGTAATAGAAGCTAATGCCCATCAATTAGCATGAAGTCGCATCCTGCATTAGCCAAATTATTTACGCACCCATATTTATGCACCAGTTTTACTTTGTAATGTACTTATTATGACTTATTTTCTATTTTTATAGATGAAAACATTTTTTAAAAGTTATTTAAAGGGAATTTGGGCAGAAATTATTGGTAATTTACCCAAACAATTATTTATAGTGGTTTGGTGTAAAATGCTACTTTCTAGAGAAACTTACTGGATGTATTTACAGTGCTGGTAAATGGAACTAGGGCCCACAATACCTACAACACAACCATAGCCAATTTATTAGCAATCAAATACCACATGTAAACCAACTTTTGTCTTCTGATTTATATATGTAATGTTCAATGATGGCAAAATACAGTATATATATATATATATATATATATATATATATATATATATATATATATATATATATATGTGGTTGGTGTGGCGCAACAGATAACACCACTACCTGCCACTGAGCTACCACACCATGTGGGAGACTGGGCTACACCAATAAGAGTCCTTGGGCAAGACTCCTAACACTACACTGACCCACCTCTGTAATATGAGTAACCTTGTAAGTCGCTCTGGATAAGAGTGTCTGCTAAATGCCATAAATGTAAATGTATATATATATATATATATATATATATATATATATATATATATATATATATATATATATATAATGTAGTAAATCCAGAGAAATCTACTTTCTCTGGGAACTATTTGCCTCAGTACACCCTACAGGTACCCCTCCACCATGAATGTATATTAAAAAACCCTCAAAACTATCATACAACAATGTCTACGAGGGAGCACGAGGGAGCATATCTGTAAGAATTCCATGTGATTAAACCTTTCAGACGTCTGGTACTATTCTCAAACACTGGGCAATGAGCATTTAATACATGGTAATGGCTTGATTATGAAGAACGTAAGCTAGAACGTACCCCTTTAAGACTTGACAAAGTTTTAGGTAAGCAGTTCACACAGTGCTGCATTATAGGCCGTAAGCTTCTATTGACTTGTTAGCGTATTAGCATTGAAGCTCCAGCGCAAAAGAAAAGAAGCGACTAGAACTGGCCTGAGGGAAGATCTGCGTGAACTACTCCAGCACTTTAAATGAGTGTGCTAACCAAACAAACTTCAACGAACGTGACAAACCAGGGGCACAGTAGACCTGAAGGGTCATTGATCAGGCTGGGCTAATTATCCGAGCCATCATCTCCAATGCCATTCATTAGCACAGCTCAGACACCCGTTTCCACAGCCGGAGCCTCCTAAAGAGATGGCTAATAAAGCCAGACTGGGAAACAGTCCAAATGATGAACATAACAGCTAAATGATCTTCCACAAGGATGGCATATGTTTCATAAACCTTATTAGCTGGTGAGGAGAAGGGAGGGCGGGAACGTCATCAGAGCTGTAATTGGCCATTTTGTTCCTCTCTTTTCTCGCTCTTCTTTGTCTGCTTGACAGGTTAATGTTTGAGTTGGTGGTCAAAAGGTGTGAATTACGTCCGTACGCTATTCCACCATTGTGTTAATCACCATGACATACCGCCGTACTGATGATATATGAAAGGCTGCTGCAAAATAGCGGCAGTCATCTGCAATAAAACAATCGTATTATAGGTTTAACATTATTACATCTCCAAAAACGTACATGTACGATTAGCAGAGTCACGGTGGACCCTTCACATCTGGGCTTCAGTATTTACAACATGTGGTCTGAGTTTAATTCACAAGCATTGGCAAACTGTGCGAAAATGATCCGCTTTCACACATTAGATAATTCGGGGGAGGGATTTATACCGCAGGACTTTTATGGACGTTTGAGAGGGTGATCAACTGTTTCCTGGAAAAAAACAGTTGTTTTTGTTATTTACATAGCCTGTAAAATACTCCTGAGGCTGTGAACAAGTTTAATGCCAAAAATAGAAATGAATACATAAATTACAGGAGCACTGTCTGAGGCCTAACGCTGTGAAATGAGGAAACTGATGTAAAATGAGTCTTCAAAGTCTGTGCATGTTCAAGTAAACAGTGGCGGTAAAGCCAAAACAAGCTGCTAGCCTGAGAACTGTTCACACCTTACTTCTACATTTACGACACTTGGCTAATGCTCTTATTGCTCTTATCCGGAGTGACTTACATTTGTTAGGAAGATTCTTATAGATGAAGAGTGGTATGGGCTTGCCTGGCTGGGGAATCGAACCCTAGTCGCACCCGGGAAAGACAGAGTTGCACCAACCATCCCGTGTATGAGCATCATACCTACAACCCTGTGGGCAACAACCGGAATCACCTCACTTGGATGGCCTGTTATATCGTTTTCTTTTTAGGGTTAGGTTTAAGGTTTAGTTCATGGTTAGGGTGAGGGTTAGGATTTGGGTAGTTTAAGGTTAGGGTGAGGGTTAGGATTTGGGGTAGTTTAAGATTAAGGTGAAGGTTAGGATTTGGGGTAGTTTAAGATTAGGGTGAGGGTTAGGATTTGGGGTAGTTAAGATTAGGGTGAGGGTTAGGATTTGGGGTAGTTAAGGTTAGGGTGAGGGTTAGGATTTGGGGTAGTTAAGGTTAGGGTGAGGGTTAGGATTTGGGGTAGTTTAAGGTTAGGGTGAGGGTTAGGATTTGGGGTAGTTTAAGATTAGGGTGAGGGTTAGGATTTGGGGTAGTTTAAGATTAAGGTGAAGGTTAGGATTTTGGGTAGTTTAAGATTAGGGTGAGGGTTAGGATTTGGGGTAGTTAAGATTAGGGTGAGGGTTAGGATTTGGGGTAGTTTAAGGTTAGGGTGAGGGTTAGGATTTGGGTAGTTTAAGGTTAGGGTGAGGGTTAGGATTTGGGCAGTTTAAGGTTAGGGTGAGGGTTAGGATTTGGGTAGTTTAAGGTTAGGGTGAGGGTTAGGATTTGGGCAGTTTAAGGTTAGGGTGAAGGTTAGGATTTTGGGTAGTTTAAGATTAAGGTGAAGGTTAGGATTTGGGGTAGTTAAGATTAGGGTGAGGGTTAGGATTTGGGGTAGTTTAAGATTAGGGTGAGTGTTAGGATTTGGGGTAGTTAAGGTTAGGGTGAGGGTTAGGATTTGGGGTAGTTTATGGTTAGGGGTGAGGGTTAGGATTTGGGGTAGTTTAAGATGAGGGTTAGGATTTGGGGTAGTTAAGATTAGGGTGAGGGTTAGGATTTGGGGTAGTTTAAGATTAAGGTGAAGGTTAGGATTTGGGGTAGTTAAGATTAGGGTGAGGGTTAGGATTTGGGGTAGTTTAAGATTAAGGTGAAGGTTAGGATTTGGGGTAGTTAAGATTAGGGTGAGGGTTAGGATTTGGGGTAGTTTAAGATTAGGGTAGTTAGGTTAGGTTGCGTTAGTACTACGTTCTAGCTTCACTAGCTGTATAATACGCGTTATTACAGTTAATTAACAGTAAATAAAGTAAACAGTGAGAAAAAAGTACAAATTTAAATTCAGATTTTGTGGAAAAAAATATACATTTACAGAATTAATGATAATGGTCGTTTTACATACATTTGAATGTAATTTAAGAAGACAGAAAAGTTCTGTATAAATAAAATAGTATTTTTCTGTATTTTGTTTTTTATTTATTACTAATTATTGGCCTAATAACTCCATATTTTCCATAAAATTAGGATGTTATTTCATACATAAACTAAAAGCAAACCAAATTACTTGGAAACCAAATACTTAAACAGTTACTCAGTGATAACTAATGCTTAATAAACAGCTAATTAACAGATTAATCCTGGACAATCAACACTATTATAACAACACACATTTTGTGAGATGAACAAAAAAGAAAAATGCTCGTAAAGTTATCCGGAATAAAACTCTGTGTAACATTTTAATTAATCTTATAGGGCTTAATAACACACACACACACACACACACACACACACACACACACACTGAACATATTTATTGTTACTCCTTATAAAGCTTATAAAGTACCACGAAATCCATTCCAGCCATGCTACAGCACCCACGGAGCAGAATGGGCCTTGCTCAACAGTGGCAGTTTAGTGAACATAGGTATTGAACCCACAACCCTGTGATTTATAACCCAGAGTGAGCAACCACTGCCCATTTAATAAAAAGAGGTTCAAAGTTCCCAGAGGTTCTGCAACACCGGGCTGTTGCGTGGAGCAGATTGAGCAAACCCTTATTCCTATCTCCCTGCTCCAAAAATCAGTTTAATATACGGCCCCTGGGTAGAGGACGCGTCAGATACTAAACTGATTAGAACACACACTACACTTCATCTGAGCCAAAGGGCTGAGGAGCGTTCTTTAAAAAGCAATGCTTCAGCGTTCATCAACAGCTTTTGTCAATATTCGAGAGACGACAGCCTGAGATTAGAAATCAGACACTGTGCCGACTTTAGTGTAGAGCTTTTATCATCATGTTCAATTCCTGCAACTTGGTGTTTTCCCTTTGTGTGAGTGTGTGTGTGTGTGTGTGTGTGAACAGTTCATGATAAAAAATGTTCCAGAATTACTTGAATAAATAAATGCATGAATGAAACACTAATTAAAGAAGTATTAATCGTCACTGTCACACAAAAACCTTGTATCTCAATTTTTGCTTCAGTTTTTCACTTTTTGACATAATTTAATTCTGGCTGTTGTTCTCTGTATTGTATCAACACTTCATGGCGAATGGACCAAATGCTCCAAAATGACTTGGATTAAAATATTTTTATATTGACTTACACTGAAAGTTTTGTTTTTTCCTGCCTCATCTGTAAAGTTGGTATTTTAGACAAAAATGTTTTTTATGATATAAAAAAGGCAGTGCTTCCATATTTAAGAGCATAATTACTATATGTAGTTGCTGTGCTGCAAAAAAACATGTCTCTCCATTTTTGCATTATTTTCACTTTATGATTTTGGCATTCTGGCACGATTCTGACATAGCCTAAACTTCATGATGAATTGACCAATAGTCCTTGGATTAAACTCATATTACATTGACTTGAAGTTTTTTTCTTCCCCTGTGAAGTTGCTGTTTTGGAGATACAAGTTTTTTTGTTTTTTTTGTTTTTTTTTAAGTGACGATATAAAAAAGGCAGTGCTTCCATATTTATGAGCATAATGGCTATGTTTGGTCGCTGTCCTGCAAATATTGTTTCTCACTTTTTGACATAATTTGATTCTGGCAGTTGTTCTTTACATCGTGGACCGAAAGAAATGCTCCAAAATGACCTGGATTCAAATCTTTTTACATCGACTTCCATTGAAAGTTAGGTTTTTTTTCTTTCTTCTTCTATAAAGTTGCTATAAAGTTTGTTTAAGTGATGAAAAAAAGGCAGTGTTTCCATATTTTCAAGCATAATGACTATATTTAGTTGCTGTGCTGCTGGTTTTCAGTTTTTAATACAATGTGAATCTGGCAGTAGTTCTTTACATAGTGTCAAAACCTCATGACGAATGGACCAATAGAAATGCTCCACTGACCTCCATTGAAAGTTGAGGTTTTCTTCTCTTCTCCTGAGGTTTTTATATGATCGTGACGATACAAAAGAAATGCAGTGCTTCCATAGTTACGAGCATAACGGCTATGTTTGGACGCTGTCCTGCAAAAATAGTTTCCATTTTTACTGTTTTTATTATTTTTTTAATACATAATGTGAATCCGGCAGTCTGTTCTTTACATTATGTGAAGATTTCCTTAAAAATGAACCAATAGAAATCCTCCGAAATCTTTTTTTACATTGACTTATATTAATAATTCAGAAGGTTTTTTCTCTTCTCCTGTAAAGCTGCCATTTTGCAGATACAAGGTTTTTGCAGGATAGTGCGGATATGAAGGAACATACATTTGACGCGTTATGTGACGTTCAGTCTCTTCTTCCATTACTTGGGAATGATGCTTTATCCCATAAATGTGTTATAAATGGATAACAGCACTGCACTGAGGGTTGGATTCCTTGGCCAGGCAAGCCCACCGTAATACACCATTAGGAACCTTTGGGCTAGAGTAGGACAACACTGGCCTGCCTGTGAAACATGGTTCAGGGTTAGGCCACTCTAAAGGTAAAGGTGAAATAGTAACGTCCCTCACAGGGCCTTACTTATTAATTAATTAATTAATTAATTTTAAGTAATGTGTGCATATCTATAGCCAGTATTGCTTCTTAAACAGGTAGAGAAATTAGGAAGCCTTCAAATAAAGTGCTGCCTTTTGACTTCGAGCTTACAGGTGCAGGACGTCCCGCACAACGGCAACAATTAGCCCCTGTCTCTCGTTCCTTCTCCGTCACTCACCGCAACACACACTTATTTCATAGGTCCTTCAAGCAGCAGGTTTGCATGCTCAATTTAACACAATCACTGCACAAGTGGACCCCTTCTCACACACACACACACACACACTCTCTCTTTAACTATGCAGTTCACCCTGTAGTTTTAGATGAATGCCACGTTAGCGTTGAAGGCCCTGAGGGCATTAGCGCAGGAGGAAATCACTGGAGTGCTCTCCCTGTAGAGGCGATTCCCTGCTGCTATTTATTTACCCCTGTAATGCATCTCTTCGGTCGAGTCTTTCCCTCTCTCGCGCGCACACTCACACTCTCACAACTCTTTCACTCCCATGTTGTCGAGCATAACTAAGGGACCCGTTAATAGGTCCTTATCGATAATCCGAAATAATAGAGCAGCACCGGGGTGAGAGATGATGGTGGTGGTGGTGAGGTGGGGGATGGGTGAAAGTCAGATGAAAAAGGCAGGGGGGGCTTAAAATCTAATAAATCACACCTGGCCAGCTGGTGGAAACTGGCACAGCGCTCCTTATATTACACTCAAATTACTCCATTTGTTCCTCGAGATATTTTAATCCGCCCTGACCTCAAACTTCCCATGAACCAGCGCCTGAACAAAAGGCCGCCCACTGTCTTCGCAGTAAATCTGTTGTCTCCCTTCTGGGCCCTGGACCGGGACTCATAGATCACTACTGCGCCGCAGCTTGCTTCAATTTACTCAATTAACTTGGGTAAAGCACTTGTAAGTTCTGCAGATGTTGGTTTATTATCGGGGACTAAAATGTACAAGTGAGTTCAGGAGCCCGGGGTTACGGCAAGGTTGACGGAAGGGGGAAGGGTGACCCCCGGCTTTCATATCCAGACGCTGAAGGAAAAGGGCAAGGAGGAAGGAAAAAGTGAAAGATGACAAAGTTTACGGCCACGGGTTACATGCATGCGTCGGCTTATTAGCATGGATTCCACCTAGCTTGACGTAGTGCGTCCAACATGTCGAAGGAAAGGTAGGGGAAGCCGGAAGACTCGGACCATAAGGTGGAAAAGGCGAGGGAGCTGTAAAACAACAAACGGCAAAGTTTACAAACGAGGTGTGTGTTGTGTACGTGTGTTTACATGCTAATTAGCATGGCTTCCTCCTAAAAAGGGTCCCGTCAGGAGGATTCTATTGGAAGTTGGGAGAATATATCCCATATATAGGAAAGGGTGAGGAAGATGGAATGGGGACGATACGTCTTGCACCCACAAAAAACTATACACTAAATACTCTGACAATGAAGCAAATGTGTAAAAACAACAGACGACCACTCAC
Source organism: Salminus brasiliensis (assembly GCF_030463535.1). Lineage (NCBI taxonomy): Eukaryota > Metazoa > Chordata > Actinopteri > Characiformes > Bryconidae > Salminus > Salminus brasiliensis. The sequence goes on along the minus strand of NC_132881.1, from coordinate 4,722,095 downwards.
CTTTCTGCCGTGAACGTGCATTATGCGTTAGCTTATTAGCATGTATTTAGCCTAGCTTGATAGCACACCATATCAGATATCCGAAGACAAGGTGGAAAGCTTGAGTGGAAGATTCTGATTCCTTCATTTGATATCAAGGCACCGAAGGACAGGGCAGATGGAAGGTGGAATATGGACGATGAAGTTGTTAGCTGTGTGTTAGCTTATTAGCATGGATTCCTCCTAGTTTGATGTAGCGCATCAAAGATGTCGAGGCGAATGTCCTGGGGATCATCTTGCATGGAAGACTCTGAATCCCACTTTCATATCCAGAGGCTGGAAGAAGGGTCAAGGAAGAAGGAAAGCGAAAGATGAGAATTGCACGGTTGCGTATATGTGTTAGCTTATTAGCATGGATTTCACCTAGCTTGACATAGCGTGTTGAAGACGTTAAGAGGTCGATGGGAGTTGGAAAACACCTTTTTTTCAAAATCAAGGTATTGAATATGGAGGATAACGTTTACGCCAACAGGTTCCATACGTATCTGTTAGCTTGACGTTAGCGTGACGTAGTGCATCAAATATGTTGAAGGCAAAGGTACTGGAAGTTGAAAGACAAAAGGTCCACTTTTAGATCCAGACAGTGAAGGAAAATGGCAATAAAAGACGATATAAAAGGACAAGTGATCAGTTAAGTTCGCTTATTAGCAGAAATAGGAATTCTCCTTGCACTCCGAACCGCAAACCAACGGTACTGGAAGCGGCCAAAGACTCAGATCCCAAGGAAGATGGAAAACACAGGACAACGAAATTTACAGCCATAGCTAGCCTATTAGCATGAATGTCTCCTAGCTTGACACGGCTCATCAAAGACATCAAGACAGAGCTACATGAAGTTGGACGACTTGTGGAAGAGTGGAAGAGTCAGATCCCAGAAGAGCTGAGAAAGAGAAAAAGTGAGAGAGCTGAAGATTAGCACAAGTTTAGCACAGGATAGCCAGGCTAAAGGTGCTAGCAGTCCAGGCTAATGATTTCCGCCACCGCAGCTGTTTGGGGTTTCCAGCCCGGCACTGCTTTATGAAACATGCCTGTGAAGCTCTTACACACATGAAATGGCTTAGTCCCCCCCCACCTGAATCACTCACAGATGACAATCCTCCAGCGAGCGTCCGTTAATCATTACGGGAGCATCACGCCGCTATCCAGAGATGGCTCTGTTTAGCGCCTCGGACTAGAATTGCAAAAAAACACGAAGAAGGCGAATTTCGTGCCAGCAATCAAAATATCAGCAACACAATGTTTAAATGAGCGTGAATAAACCATTTTTATCTGTGCTTGACCTCCTCGGGATAAATCAAAGGCGGAGTGACGCGAGGAATGTAAAAAATACTGTAAGGGGCGCTCACTAATATTAAACAGGTGTTGCGAGCATCACTATAAAACATGCCGGTTGCAGCCAGCTGTAGGACGATATATTTCAGGAGTTGGCTGACTACATTTCAATTAAGAGCGCCAACACAGGCTGACATTCATGGAGCTTTAAAATAAGCTTTTGATAAATGATTTTCCTGTGTTGGGCTAACATGCTAACTGCGGCCCAGCATATTATGGAAGGGGGGGGGGGGGGGGACTCTTATCTCTGTTGCTGAGTGGGCCGGACAGAGTGAAAGCTGGTTTTCGGGGGTCCTCCGTGACAGCTTAATGATGTGCTTGTTGAATCTGACGAGTCACGTGTTTCTCGGGAACGGATTACAGGCGCGAAGGCTGCGCATCATCACATCGCTAAACAAATCAAACTAATGGGCCCATGTTGAGGTCCACGGACTTCGCGTATCTCAATAAAAGACCTGATTAATGATAGCCTGACTCGCTCATTGGGTGATATATCACTGATGTTATCGCGGCCCTTCACAGAATAAAATACAATTCCCTGCAATTCCATAACGCAAACAATAACAACATTAAGCAAATCAAGTTTTTTTTAGCTTCTGAAAACAAAGATTCTGCAACAGTGCTACACTACATTTTGGGGCCCTGTTTACCAGAGGATTTATGAGCTCATAAAATTCATTGCTTATGTAAACAGGTAACTTTGGGAGGGAAAAATGTATTCACTGAAAAACTTTGATCTTAATTCTTAATATTACAATTTCATCCAGAATTTCTTGGACAATAACCTAAAGCTCCAGACTACACTTTTTGTGTTCCCTTTTTGTTTCCATTCTTATTAATTGATTGATTATTGTTATTTATTTATTTTGCGTGTATATTTATTGTAGGAAATTCCTAATAAGGACATAAATAAATCCCTAATAGTATTACTACTACACTGGGATGTATTCCCTTGGAAATGCTTTGGGGTAATTCTTTCACTGGATACAAATGATTATATATATAAATATATATAAAGAATTACCCCAAAGCATTTCCAGGGGAATACATTTAATACTATTATTATACTATATATATATATATATATATATATATATATATATATATATATATATATATATATTGATTTAGCACAAGAAAATACTGAAGTATTTAATCTAAAAAAGTATTAAATATTAAAAGTTTTGGTTTTAGGAGAAACACAATTATCCTTAGAAGTGAAAAATGTAAATATTCCAATAAGTAAAAAAGTATGAGGCATTGGGCAAAAATAACTCCACATATTTCCACATATTCCCACAAAAATATTGGTTACTTTATGATTAACATCATAAAGAGGAGGTTTACACAAGGTTTACTAGCTAGCTGTCATTAGCGTTACATGTTTGCAATAATAATAATTGAATAATAATAATAAAAGCATATAATATAAAACTAATATCATTATAATAGTACCCTTTAAAAAAATTACACAATTATGCAAGTTATATAATCTTTTTTATATATATTTTTGAACAGACTGACTTTTCACATTTATTTTACTGCCAATAATCTTTTGTTATACAATTTAGAAATGATTTGTCATAAAAATTCCACATTCCTTAAAATATAGAATCACATTTAATGCATTTTATGTTTCCTGAACTGTGTGGAGGTTTCGAATATCAGCCTCTACGTGCCTGTTTGTGTATTTTGGGATACGACTTAGCTTTACAGCACAGTTCTGTTGCCTAATTTTCCACACAAAAATCCTGAAAATCCCATAAAGTTTAAACTCCTTCTGCATTAACTGTTGCATTCAAGGTTCATTTGAGCCCCCATTAGGCAAAGCATGCTCAAATGAGGTAGCTAATTCATCTCCTTTCATTTTTACTGTGAACGTTTGTGAAAGAAACAAATATAGCACGTTTTCCACCCTCCACGTTCTGCAAAAAAAAAAAATGTTCGCCGTCCTTTGGGAAATAATAATTAGCAATTCGCTGCTAATGATATACCCTGCGGGAAAGCGCATTAATTTATGCGAGTGAATGCCTCAATTTGAGGTGTATTCCACTTAATTATGAAACAAATTCAATTGTTCGTCTATCTGCGGCGAGACAAGCAACATCTTGTTCGACGCACTGTGAGTCAGCTTGATCCAATTAGGCTAGAACGGAGGCCTTCGTAATCGCTCCTCTTCCAACCAACCCGCACCCCCACCCACCACCACCAGCTCCAGCCCCCCTCCATTCTTTTAACTAGTCAGAGGAAAAATAAAAGTTGTGCTTGGGGAGAGCCGAGGAATACAAATGTTTGAGACGTAGCGGGTGGAAGAAGTGTGACCTTTCCGCAGCGGGGTCCGGGATGCGGGGGCAGGATAGTGGATGGTCCTCTCGCCCTTGGGCCTCCACTAATAGGTTTTGAAGAAGAGGAACCAAGGCCTCTCATTTCTTTCCTGTCTTCGCCGACTGCTCCTAGGGGAGTGATAGGGAAGTGGAGAAAAGTATAATGAACTCCTTTGCCTTTTTTCCCCCCTCCTTTAACTGTCAACTAAATCACCGGCGTGGCCCAGCGCTCTACCATTCCCACATCCAGTGGACGCGCAGCTGTTCTCTCAACACCAGGTCCGGTTCGAGCAAACCGGTTAATTTGTGCTAACCCAGACACGGGGTCGGGCTATGCTAGCGGTCCAAAGGCCTGAGCCAGGATTTACAGCTGTGGCAAAATATCACACGTCCACACCTCTCGGTGTGTAACACAGCACCATTTAATAGAAGAGAGTGTGTGTGTGTGTGTGTGTGAGAGTGCTTCTTAAAGCCCTTAACAATGTTAGCATGATATTATATAATATTATACTATACTGTACAGATTGGAACGTACACAAACTCTGGAGCGTGAGGGAGTGAATTTTAGCCACAGAAAATTAACAAACCCACTTGAAAAAGTTTGGTAACAGTTGGTAACAGTCTGGTGTTTGTACAGCAAGAATGCTAGATTCAATATATGCATATTATTCCTTAAAACTTCAGATAAAGTAGCTACTGCGATAGCTCACACACTTCCTATACGACCAATGTTTTGACCAATGTTTTGACCAATGTTTTGACTCCTTTTTTAAGGAAAGTGTTGTGTAACTTAACAAAAATTCAGCTACATTAGCTACTGCGCTAGTCAGCTATGTCTGCTGTCCAAACTACACGCTAGTCGACCCCAAGGAGCACTGTAACTTTATTAAAATAAATAACTAGGTTAGCTGAAACTGTAGCTACATTAGCTATTGTGCTACCTAGCATACTTGCTAGCCAAACTTCATACTAGCCAACTTTTAGACTCTTTTTCTTAAGAAATCTTCAGCTAGGTTAGCTGGAACTGTAGCTACATTAGCTACTACGCTAGTCAGCTATGTCTGCTGTCCAAACTACATGCTAGTCGACCCCAAGGAGCACTGTAACTTTATTAAAATAAATAACTAGGTTAGCTGAAACTGTAGCTACATTAGCTATTGTGTTAGCAAGTGTATATTTTGCTCCTGAACTACATGCTAACCAATGTTTTAACTCTTTAACACTTTAAGGAAGGTTTTGTGTAACAAAATTTCAGCTACATTAGCTACTGCGCTAGTTAGCATGTCTCCTGTCCAAACTACATGCTAGCCGACCCTGAGGCTCCCTTTAACTGCAATGTTTTTTTTTGCTGAAACTGCAGCTACATTAGCTATTGTGCTACCTAGCATACTTGCTAGCCAAACGTCATACTAGCCAACTTTTAGACTCTTTTTCTAAAGAAATCTTCAGCTAGGTTAGCTGGAACTGTAGCTACATTAGCTATTGTGTTAGCAAGTGTATATTCTGTTCCTGAACTACATGCTAACCAATGTTTTAACTCTTTAACACTTTATTTTAAGGAAGGTTTTGTGTAACAAAATTTCAGCTACATTAGCTACTGCGCTAGTTAGCATGTCTCCTGTCCAAACTACATGCTAGCCGACCCTGAGGCTACCTTTAACTGCAAAAAAAGGTTTGCTGAAACTGCAGCTACATTAGGTATTATGCTACCTAGCATACTTGCTAGCCAAACTTAATACTAGCCAACGTTTAGACTCTTTTTCTAAAGAAATTCACTCTGTAACTAAATAAAACTTCAGCTAGGTTAGCTGGATATGTAGCTACATTAGCTATTGTGTTAGCCCGTGTATATTTTCCTGAACAATATGCTAACCAATGTTTTGACTTAATTTTTTTTTTTAAAGAAAAGAGCTAATGTAGCTGAATTTTTGTTATGGTACATAGCAGTTGTGCTAGATAGCATGTCTGATGTCTAAACTACATGCTAGCCAAGCCTAAGGGCCCTAATAAAACTTCAGCTAGATTAGCTGAAACTGTACATTACATCTACATCTACATTAGCTGTTGTGTTAGCCAGTGTATTTTTTGCTGAACAACATGCTAACCAATGTAAATTATCCCACAATTAAAGCTGGTTCTAGCTAGCATTCAAAGCAAACTACATGCTAATCCCATTCACCGCTCTATCTAACTCTTCCACCTGGTCATTTAAACTCCACTTCTATCGAATGTAGCGCTTCGTCCTGTCGGTCAGACTCGAGGTTTTCCCGTTATCAGTCGTTACTGACCCACGTGCTACCGCAAGCTGTGGAGGACCAGCACCGCGGTGTACAGAACCACAGACAGGGAAGGACTTTAACACATGGCCATGCTAGCATGTCTGCTCTTGGTTAGCAGCGCAGATCTTTATCGACAGGCTGTCCCAAGCATCCTCGGCATTCTTGTCGAGATCGATTGGCAACATTCCAGCCCCTGGCCCAGCCTCTGCCCTCTCTGTCCCCCTCTCTGTAATGATGAAATGGTATTAATTAGCCTCCATTAATTTAGGAAAAACAAATAAGCACCTCTGCCCTCTGCCCAAGGTTGCCTCTGCACGTGCAGGTGGTTCTGATTTCTCGGCGCTTCATCAGCCACTGCTGCTGGGCTAATCTATTGGCTGGAGAGGCCTGACCGCTACAGGCCGTGACCTCTTCCCTTCTCCTCCCTGCATGGTCTGGTCTGTCTTCAAGGCAGTCCACCCAGCTGGCCTAGCCCCACTCCCTACCTTCAGTATTTCCTGTGATCTTATCTACATGTGTCAGGTAACACTCAGAAGAGGGGGTGTTTAGAGGTAAGTGATTGGATTTTGATTGTCATAAAATTGGCCTAATTACGTAGCCGTTAATTACGCAGACTTGTCGGCCGATGTCAAACACAAAGGGCTTAGTGATATCGAAACCAACACCTTCCGTCCAAGTCTAACAGCTTTAAACAATTATGGCAGGAAGGACATAAAATTAAAGGACCAATTAGTATACAGTTAGCGTCACATCAAATCCTCATCATTCTTTTTGTTTGTTGTTTGTTTATTTAATTTTATTGCTGCATGAATCTCTTCATTACTAATAAAAATAGTCCACGAACTTTTGATATATATATATATAAGCGTAAAGCTAAAGTCCCTCCACTGCCTCCAGTTTTCAACTGTCTAGCTGATGGTTTGACGTCTGAAGAATTCTGAGGTAGTCCACCGTCTTCCTTATCCCATTGACTTTGTACAATGTACCAATGTTCCACTGGCAGCCCCAGAGCATGACGCAACCACCACCGTTCTTGGGGCTCAAGGGGCTCCTTCTTGGACGGCGGCATCTCATGCATGCATGGTCGATGCAAAACTCACTTGACTCTGGACAGTGACAGTGGTGGTCCTGCCCCGGTTTCTTGGTGGTTCTCGTTTTGTTCTTCCTGACCATGTGAACCAAGCGCCTCTTAGCTGAGGCTGATGATTTGGGTCTTCTTCAGACCTTAGCAACATGGCTAACGCCTCCTAATATCTTACACTGCACTTACATAAAGCTGACATTATTGAACTGACTGCGGAATCTGACTGCAGTTGTCTAGAAATGGTTCCAGTAGATGTTCCTGCTTGTGTTAGTCTACCGTGATGCTCCTCAGATCTGCACAGATCTGAGGTCCATTGTACTGTGTGCTGTTTATAAAAGAAGAGAGAAGCTACCAGCTGTAGTCAATCATGATCATTAACAGGAAGTTAAGAGGCCCTGGCAAGACATTTTGGAGCTTTCAGCACCAATAATAATCATGTGGATGTATATATCTAATATATATTATAATTTTGACCATATATTGATTTTAAACTCCTCCCCCCCAAAAAATTGAATTCCTGTGATAAGTATGCTAGTCGACATATGTCCATCTAATCAGCCTACAGCGGTCTAGTCACTGCCGTTCAGGCTACAATGATCAGGCTTTTGGAACAAGGACCAATACAAGACCATGAGCCAATCAGAACAGAGCTCATTTAAACATTAGGCCATAAAGGCACATTAACCAAAATCTACATAGGAAACTGCCATTCGCTCCCCAGTCCATACAGTCCATTTATAAGAACAACATTGCGACTTTGTATTGAAGATGTCAGAACATATTTACATATATCCACCTCTTCAGCCTACAGCAGTTTAGCCCCGCCCATTTATTTAGTTTATTAAGTTTATTTACATACTTTCTCAGTCTTAAAGGCATACAAACGTTAAAAATGGACCTTTCCAAAAAATGCTATGCACCGTACTGCTGTTGGCTCATTCCTCAGACGAACTATTGGGATCTATATCTATTGTGGAGCTGGTACTTGCACTGAAATCTGTTACTGGTGCTGATGCAGGCTTTAACCTTTCTTTATCACAGCCGAGCACAAGCCATTGCCACAATTGGCCCCCCCAAAGCAGGGTTCCATACACAAGAACAATGACGGGAAAGCTGACGTGGGCAGATTAGGAGAGTCCACAGAGGCTGGATCTGTCCCCTGCACACTAGGTATGGCTCACAAAGGCCAGACATGGACCCCCCTCTTGTAGAGTGGCTTCTGGACTCATTTGATTCTGGCCTCGGCAGAAATCACCAGCCCAGCGGTCTCCAAACAGCAGCCGGCCTTTTTGGGTGCTTAAAGCCGCCTTTAGGTCCTCTGTTTGAAGTCCGTGTTTGTGATGTAGAGTTTGTTACTTTCTCAAGTTTTCGTGCAGTACACCACGGCCACTGTACGCATGCAGAGGCGGCGGCTAATTTGGTGGACACACCCTTGTAAGGGGAACTATATGGATTTTTGTTGAGAACAACAAAGAACATGTTCAAGGCCCGTTTCTGGATGATCTGAGCAGATGTTCGGTGTTGCTCAGTGGTAGAAGTAGAGGAGAGTCTTAAAAATAACACTGCCAAAAATAGTGCAGTGGTTCTCAAGCTCATCTTGTTTACAGAACCTTCCACTGAAAGCTTTGTTAGGGCAGTGGTCCTCAAACCAGTCCTTAGGGGCCCCCTGACCGTCCACATTTCGGATCTTTTCCTATGTGTCGTTTGTTGGGATGGAGCAACCGTCTGGGGATCCTTGAGGACCTTTTCAAGAATCAAGAAGTTTTACAAAAAGATGAGTGCAAGTATGAAGAACTTTGTAACTTTGTAAAAGTCTGAGAACCCCCTATTAAATAATACACTATATGGACAAAAGTATTGGGACGCCTGCTGATTTAATGTTTCTTCCAATATCAAGAGTCAAAAAAGAGTTGATCCTGCTTTTGTTGGAGTAACTGTCTCTACTGTCCAGGGAAGAAGGCTTTCTACTAGATTTCGTTCTACTAGAGCTTTGCTGTGAGGATTTGATTGTATTTAGCAACAAGAGCGTTAGTGTGGTCCGAATGTTGGGTTTTGATCATCCCCAACTCATTCCAAAAGTATTGGATGGAGCACCATCCATCATTCCAGAGAACACAGTTCTTCCACTGCTCCACAGCTCAATGCTGGGGGGCTTTACAGCCCTCAAGCCCACACCTAGCATTAGGCAGCATGAACCAAAAGGTTCATGTTTATCTTATTATTATTACTTATATTTAATCAAATGCGTCATGCGTTATGTGTCATACAGTAGATGTTCTGGTGGTGGGTCACAGTTTTATATCTGGGGATGCTGGTGTGGCTGAAGGTTTTCATTCCAAATCGGCTGTTTCACTTGTTTGACCGGTTGGTCTTCAAACAGTTGACCACTCAGGCTTCTGCTTGGCTAGAATACACACCAGCAGCATCACAGGCTCTTTGCAGATAAACCTGGACACTCTTGTTCTATAGAATCAACCAAAAAAAAAAAATGGAAGCATTCATCTGTTGTGGAACAGAAACGTTCCTGTGAAATGTTGGATACCCAACACTTTGCTGTTGTGATAGGTTTAACTCATCTGCTTTGCTAGAAGGTGAGGCTCTATTTGGGACTATGCATGGTAATTCACCAACAGAGGAAATAAGAGCCGTGCACGTCTTCTCTTTCTCCCCACTGGTTTCATGGGATGTGGAACTGGGAGAAAGTCAAGAGAGGCCGTGTGTGACTCCATAGCACTCTAATTGAACTTGTTTATCAGGGCTAAGCCATTGGGAGTGGGCCTCAACCAAGGACTTTATCTGCAGCACGATTCAATTAACCAGCAATGATTTTGCCCACGACAAAATCTTAATCTAGACTCCTGTGTTTTCTCGATAGGGGAACGTATGCCGGTTATATGATTGCTTTTCCCGCCTATCATATTTACTTTGGTCAGAGAGACCGGCAAATCTCTAACCCTCTGTCTTGCTTCTTCCCCCTCTCTGCTTGGAAGCAATTCTGGATACAGAAGTCAAGCACCCTGAAGCGTGTTAATACTCACATATTGAAGTCTTACAGCGGGGTTTAGATACAGTACCTGTAGACTTGGGTATTGATAACAGCGCTGGAGTGCCGAGGTGAAGTTTTCCTCGCTCTGGGAGGAAGCAGAGTGTTGTGTTTAAGACTTATGTTTTCAGCACTAACTTTACTGGATGTAATGCGCAATCAGTTCACTTCTTAAAGGTACTAAAATGTACAAAAAGGAGCAATTCTGAAATATCACAGATATCAAATTTATAAGACATTCTCCTACTATCTATTTTATTAAAAATAAAAAAAATGAGTGTGCACAACAAAAACATCATAATTCAGGATACATTCATTTGTACCTTCTGTATTGTGAATATTACTAATGTTATTGTAATGTTTATTGTTTGATTTCTATATAAAAACATTGAGGTCTTTCTTTAGAGAGAAAGATATTTTCTATGGTGTACCACATGGTTCTATACTAGGCCCACTTTTATTTACATGGTACAAGATATCATTAGGTTACATTATACAAGGGTACTTTTTACATCTTGGCATTACTGCACTGGCTGCTTTTGTCCTTTAAAGTTGAAGGAGGAAACTGTCCATTGTCCTTCAATAAGATCAACAGGTACTAGTTTATTGAATATTTCACAAATGACACACAAACAAAAATAGTGTCGTCTGTCACTGTGCACCTGAGTTTGTAACCGTTTACTTATTCCTTGTATACTAACTAGCATTAAAAGCTTTAAAAAACAGTATTCTAATATATTTTCCATTTTTGTTTTGTGAATTTTAGAATCTATAGTCTTTTAAGTGTATTTTCTATTTATTAGTTTTTATTACTAATACTAAAAAAATAAATAATAATTCTATAAATTAGTATTTATTTCTATTTATTAGTTTATATACTTATAAACACTATATAAACAATAACAGTTTTCTTTTTATTTAAATACTTTCTGAGTTTGTTGCTTTTTTCTTGTATTTTACTTTAATACCTTTATTGTGCTTTTTTCCATTTTTATTGGTCGTATCGTATCTCATGTTCGAGTGCATTCAACTGCCTTACAACCGGTTTCACCATCTAATTGATCCAATTTGACATTTTGTCAGCTGAACTTAAACTAGTTCGTCTTAAACCATTTAACAAATCCTTTAATGGGTTTAGGGGGTTTACTCAATACTAACCCGTACAGCTTAAATCATTTAATTGATCCTATTAGGTGCCTTGGGAGTCAGTTGAGTATAAACTACAAGGCAGGTCAGTGTCTGCAGCACAGAGCTAAAACAACATCATCCTACTCATCACACTCCTCTTTCTCTCTCTCCCTTTAGCCAGCACTCCAGTGGGCTGACCCCAGCCAGGTCGAGGTCATGGAGGTTGACGCTGGATTTGGCCAAATGTTGTCCTCCTGGAAAATTCCTGTGCTGGACTATAATTCTAATCCCATGATTTGTCATTCTGACAGAAAACACTGGGTCCAACTGGGTGAGGTGAATATTTAAATATGTTTTAAATATCTATAAGTTATGTCTTTGTTTTATTTATGTCTTTGTTTCTCAAAAGCTTTATCTTCAAATCTTCAAACTAAATAAGGCACTAGATAAAAACTTTACTTGTCGAGAGAGATTTTTTGCAGTGAAGATTTGTTGAAATAGAAAAGGAAAAATTAATTAGTGCTTTTCCTCCTGTAAAACTATTTATTCATATTAGATATATTTATATTAGAGACATCCAGCTCTTATTAAACAATTGTCATAAAGTTAATATTTTATATGTTAAAATATGTTAAAAAAGGGGGTCATAAACATTCCTCTGAAGACTGAAATGGGCTAAAAAACTGACAAACAAGAAAACCTTATATCTTAAATATATAAATAGATATATATCTAAAATAAATATCTAAAATAACAAGGAATATTTTTACTATCCTATATGTTGAACCTGTTACAAATGTGAGGAATAAAAAAATATGTAACTATTTGTACTTTGTCTATGAGTTTTCTAGAAATGATATTACAAAATAAATAAACCATATCAGAATTAATATCTCAAAAATAATGGTTTTCACATCAGTCTATGGTCTGGATGTACAGTTCTAGCAAAATCTTAAATGGGCATAAAAACCTTTACCATATCTCACAGTCTAGGAAATAAAGGTTCCTAAATGGTTATTGGTTAGAACATACAGTTCTAGAGAACCACAGTTCTAGAGAAAGGAAAATACATAATTCATGTCCAGGCCAGTAACCACTGAAAAACCTTCATTTTTAAGAGTGTACTTTTGATGGATTGAAGATGAAAGAAACTCTACAGAAGATAAAGGTTCTATACCTGTTCAATACTTTTTCTAGAACCATAAAATGTTTCTATGTTCTATTCAAGAACCATTTAGGAAGGGAATATTTATAACAGCCTGCATGTACCCCTGTGCCATGAATTTACTTTAAACACAAACAAAAACATTATTTTTAATATAATACAAATATTTAATAATAAAAAAAATTATAATAATGATCACTTTTGTCTCATCAACCCACTCTGAACCCCTTTGTTTAAATCTTGAGCTGAGCTTCTTGTAAAATGAGGTGGAATTCCACTTTAAGCATATAATAATAATAGTTCTTCTGTTTATGTTCTTTAAAGCATATTAATATTCCAGTGCTAGGCTTAGGAAAGTAAACAGGCTGGCGTGCCAAACTTATCAACTCTGCCTAATATATGTCGGACCTACTTGGACACACTCTTCATTCTGCCTAAACATGAGTACCTGCTAACAGTTTGTGTGTAAGGGATGTAGAAGCACATGTTTAAGATCACATAGAAATGTATGAATAAATACTGTGGATTTACTGAGCTGTAGTGGAAGGTACATGTTGGCCTACAACTAGCCAATCCAACCCCCCCCACCAACCAGCCAGCCACCCACCCACCAACCCCTTTAAACCTAACCCCCTTCTCTTCCTCTCTTTCTGTATGGTAATGCTTTTGTCCAGGCTCATGACCCACTCGGTACAAAGCGGTGAAATTACGTCATTTACGAAAATGTGCTTCTTTTTTTTCGCTCTTCATTCTGCACTAGTGTATAATTGTCCGAAATGAAAAGAGATAATCTCTCTAGCCCTCTGCAAACAAGTAATGCAGCTTTGGAGTGGAAAGCAAAAAGGGGGGAGGAAAAGTGTGTGTGTGTGTGGGGGGGGTTGAAAAAAGTGATAATTTGCCAAAAAACCTAGAGCGTGGCAGCATGTACTCAGCCTAGGAGCCTAGGTTATTCTGAGGGAAGCCAATCTTTGATCAGCCAAGCTGAAATGACCAAGATAAGTGGCGAGCTACAACTCACGGCAGGACCCGGTGCGCCAGTCTGTTATTGCTATTTCCTCTCTGGTTTCTCAAGAGCGGTAAATAGCTCCTTCACTCCCTCCCCCTCCCCTCGGCTCTCCCTCTCCATTTTCCTTACCTCCGTCTGTCCAGCCCGCACACACCCCCACCACCACCTCCTCCTCCTGACCATCCCCTCCCCTTTATCAGCTCCCCACTTTTTCTTCTTGAGATCTCTGTCACTTTAATCCCGCCAGTCTGTGGCTGGTTAACAAGGAAATCCTGTGTCAATTATCACCAGGCACTTCCTGCTGGGCGAGCGATGGGGAATCAAAGCGTCCTGAGAGCCTTTCGCACCGGAGAGGAGCAGCAGGCCTAATTAAACGGGCCTTGTGTCCCGCTGGCAGCCCCACGGCCCCGGGCCACAGATAGCTTGCCCCGCGATAACCCTCGCCTCTCAACAACGGTCAATCTGATTGGGCGGAACTGGCCAGACCTTTTTTTTTTTTTTCCTTTTCTTCCAAGGCCGGCCAAAGAACTTTCACTAGTCTATCAGTCAGCCTAGGAAGTTTGTTTAGATGTAGCCTAACAAAGATTCTGACCAAAACAGAATTAGGCCCATGTGCTTGCAAATGTGTTGCTTTATATAAAACCACAAAAACAAATTATTTAAATACAACATCAACATTACGGGCATTTGAAAAATGGGAGGAAAATGTTTGCTATGACAGACATGATTATAGGAAAACTCTCAGGTTTCTCTCAGTAAAATACAAAAAAAAAAAGCAACAAACTCAGAAAAGTATTGAAATAAAAAGGAGTAAGTATATAAACTAATAAATAGAAAATACACTTCAAACACTATAGATATTAAAATTCACTAAACAAAAGATTTAATTTAAAACAAAAGCCTTAATTGAACAATACACAACAAAAGAAGTGCCAACCCCCCCCCAAAAAAAACATATGTTGTTTTTTGTTTTGTTTTGACATGCAAAAACACTTTTCTTTTTATATATATATATATATATATATACACACACACACACACATATATTTAATATATATATATATATATATAATTATATATATATATATATATATATATATATATATATATATATATATATATATATATAGAGAGAGAGAGAGAGAGAAAACTTTATATATATATATATATATTTATTTTTATTTATTTATTGTTTTTAACCAGGTGTATTGTTAAATTAAGGCTATACTACTCTTCCTGGACAAAGTAGAAGTAGCTAGTGTAGTGAGAGTGATGGATGAATATTGAGATACGGAGGGATGTACGTGTGAAGGGAACATCAGGGTAATTTGTCAATAGTGATAAGTGGATAATGGCCAACTGAAATGAGGCTGGAGTTGTTTATCCAAAAATCCAGCGAGTCCGACTAAATTTAGTCTCAACCCAACTGTGACCTGACAATTTATCTGAACCTGCCTGTAACTCAATAAAACTCTGCCTGAACCCAATTGTTGTCCGACAGAATTCTGTCTAAACCCAACTGTGACCCAACAAAGTTATTTCTGAACCCGATTCTAGTCCGACAACAGAATTTTGTCCGAACCCAACTGTCACCTGACCATATTTTTTGTCTGAACCCAACAAAAGTTTGTCCGAGCTCAACTTAAGCATGACAAAATTCTGTCTAACCCTGATTGCAACTCTCAAAGCCCTCAAAAGTGTCTGAATAACTGCACCCTGACAAAAAATCCATCTCAACCCAACTGTAACCTGGCAAATTCTGTCTAAACCCAAAAGTAATCGGTCCAAATTTTGTCTGACTCACTGTAGTCCAATATAATTCTGTCCCAATCCAAACATTGCCTGATAAAATTCTGCCCGACCCAACTGCAGCCTCCAAACAATCGTTCAGAACCTTCAGAAAATAACCCAACACCCCTGATATCCTTCACTGGAGGCTTTTAATGAGGAGGCCTGCTAAATTAGCTTGTAGTGAAAACGTGTAATTAGCAGCAATGTTCCCAACAAAGCCGAACACAGAGAAAGAATAAAGTACAGAGGAAATCTTAAAAGTGTCAGGAGCCTAAATGCAGGGTGAGATCTGTTCAAGGTTTGAGACGGTCGGAGAAACTCAATGTGAAACCTGAACCCATGATCTCAGACCATTTCCTTTGTTTGCATCCACTGCCTGCTCTGATTCATCTCAGTGAAAATGTACAATTTGAAAAGAGCATTTCTGTTTGTTCTATTTATGAGAGCGGTTTAGCTTCGCTCCTCTGAAGATACGATAAGATTACTCGTTTTTAGCGTATCTGGTCAAACAGTGTCCTTGGTGGCTATTTCCCTCCATTTTAACACCCTCCATAATGTATGGAGACGGCCTATCTATCTTAAATATTCATTGGCCCTAAGTTATTTCAGAAAACTTGAAAACTTTTCTTTGAAGTGTGAAACTCCTTCTCGAACCGTGCAGGTGTATAGATATGCCTCCGGCAAGCGCTGCCTGTGCAGTGTGCTGAAAATGGGAATTCTCAGATATGTTTCAACTGCATGTTTACGGACCTTTGACTCCAGGTTCAAAACCGCCATTTATCGCCTTATCGGTCAGCGGGGTCACAACGCAGCCCACCCGCTCTCCTTATAGTGGCCACTTCACTGAGGACTGTCATTTGCCCAGGAAACGGAGTCGCCTGCATAATGTCAGATTATGCTGTCCCCTCGTGTCACCACTCGAAAAGCTCTATTTATGAATCCATGAATCTATTTATGAGCCCATCTGAAAGTTTAAACTGCTGAAATGAATCATTTAAACAGAGCCAACAACCTGCTTGGCTACAGGCTAGCCGTGCCCTTAATACTCTTTAACCACTGACTATGTGGAGTTTAAGCTGAAAATAGAAAATAAATGTTAAAAAAAAAAACCTCTATAACCTATTTTAGCTTTAAATATTGTAGTCATTTTTAATATTCTATAAACTGAAAGTGCATGTGAAAGAAAAATTGGGAAAAAAATGAACAGAAATAAACATAAGGGGCGTTTGTGATCGACCAGTTTTTCTATTGTCGTAGATGCTGCAGAAAATTTGCTTACAACTCCTGAAACGTTTCTGCTCAGAAATCTACTAAATGGTCTCAAAGACCTGCCCAAAGCATTGTCTATAAATAGCCATGATTCCCTATGCAGCCTACCTAGTCCACCTTTCTTTTTTTATTTCTCCATATGGAAAGGAGACTGGACAGGGAAGGGAAGGGAGGGGCGGGGTAAAAAACCAATTTACCAACAGAGCGACATCATCTGCCGGCAAAATTTATCTCTGACACACCACCCCTCGGTCCACTGTTGACAGTACATGATATTCCATTAATCTGCCTAATGAAAATTTAACCAGTGTTATAAACAAATAATTGGCCATTATCCCCTCAAAGATCCCGAATAAATTACTTGAGTCCCTTTTTTGCCCCCCCGCACCAATCCACCCCCACTCTCCCTTCTTTTCTTTCTTTTTTTTTTTTTTATCCATTGCTGCAGTGGAGCGAGTGAGCGAGCGAGAGAGAGAGAGAGAGAGAGAGAGAGAGAGAGAGAGAGAGAGAAAGAGAGTGAGAGACTCTTGATTGATGTTGGAATAAGCGGGTAGGGCTTGCTCCGCCGCTGAGAGTGGGCTTCGGCTAAGCCTGTGATTGACTTAATGAGAGTCTTTGGGGTGAGTAAATGTTCCAAATTGCACAGTCATTAGCTTTCGCGCAGGGCCGTTCTGAAGATACCCCCGGATCTACTGCGCCGGGTCGACTCCTCTTGTACCATTCCGCCTGCAATTACATTTTCATTTAGAGCAAACCTCTGAAGTCCGATAGCCAGGCCCCCTCCCTTTTCATTATGCTGGCCTTTCTTTTCTCTCTCTCTCTCTCTCTCTCTTTCTGTCTCTCTCTCTCTCTGTCTTTCGTGTGCTCTCCCTCTCTTACTTCCCCTCCACTTTTTTTATCTAAATGGTGTGAAATGTCTCTTCATTTAGACCAATTAAAGTTGAAAAAGACGGCGCTGTAATGAATTATCATACAAATTATTTACTTAACGGCACAATCTCCCTCTCCTCCCTCCCCTGGTCATCCATGACAAAGAGAGAGAGGCAGAGACAGAGAGAGAGGAAGATGATGCCGGTGAAGAAGAGGCGGTGACAGGAAGAGAAAGAGCCGGGTTAGTCTAATGTAAACAGACTAATGAGAACATATGAATGTTTCTGGCTTTCTCCAAATACTGTTTCAACCATGTGGGATGGCTGGAGTTCGAGGCTGAGAGGAAACTAGAAGCTAGATGAACTGGACGACGACGTTGTCTTGACCATCGCAAAGCGGCAGTGCAGTAGTAGCAGTGCTTTCATTGGTTAAAAACTGGTTTCAGGCACTAGTTGATAAAAGCTGCTCAGCCCAATCAACACCTCATGTATGTATGTAGGAACCACAGCACCCTCGTCACCCCCGTCTAGAAGAGCCTATTTTAGTGCCGCAACCTTTAAATGACTCCTCCCTCAGCTACACCAATTCTTAGACTTCCAGGTTTAGACATTTGTCCATGTCTGTACTAACTAGCTAATATTTACTTCACCTTGAGTTCACATCTCTGTACTCAACAGTAGCTACAGCAGTACCTGCTGTATATTTAGTAGACCAACAGACCATACCCAATAACCTGACAATTGTGACCCATGGCTCCCTTTAAAACTTGGCCTTGGCTAAGGTAGTGGGTGGAGCTATTGTGTGTATGATGTAGGGTGAAGCATAAATCTAATAAGGTGACTTGCAATGAAGGAAGCTAAGTCAACCCTGAACAGCTTGTTGAATGCTCCATTTTCTTTACTAGTAAGTCTTATTCCACAGTTTGAGAGTTGGTAGGAACTCTAGATACTCCAGTGATCAAAGGTACATAGGCCTATTTTTGTATATTTTTAAGAATGATGCTTACATAAAACCCCTCATATAAACGTTTACGTGAAAGCTTTTAACTAGCAGAGGGGAATGTAGCATGTAGCCATACCAGCTAACTAGACTAGCCTTCTAAACTAAGTAATCCAGCAGCGCATGTGTATAAACATAGCATACACGACTACAGAGGGCCACATTTGGAGTGTTAGCATCTGACAGAGGCAGAGAGCACATGTACACATGGAAACACGACTTAGCAATTGTTAAAGAGGTGTCAGAAATTCCTACAAGCTTGAGGTCAAAATGGCAAATGTGAAACGTCGGCTAGAGGGATACAGAGCTCTCCAGCATCGGGGTGCTGAGCAGTGGAGCAGTTTAACTTGGAGAGGCTAGAACTTCTTTGAGTAGCTGAATGCAATCAAATCCTTGCAGCAATATTCCAACATACAGTTGAAATGTAAAGGCTGTTGCTGCAGGAAACAGAGGATCAATCCTTTGTTCAATTTGAGACGAAACGGAAGGTGACCAGGTTGGCTCCATCGACCATCTGGTGTTGACCTGCTCCAGGCTCTTTGTGCTGGGGTCTCTGGCCTAGCCAGCCCCTGAAGCTTTCGGACACATAGCCTCGTCCTGTCAGTGTGCTGATTGTCTTTTGTGCCACATGTATTATACAAATGAAATAACTTACCAGATGGTGAAAGTCAGATATTTGAAGAGCAGATATTTGCATAAAATCTGGTGATTCAAAGCAGATCTGACAAAGTAAGGTGGGGGAGGAGGAGGAGGGAGGGGGTGAACAGGGGAATATCAGGACTCATTTCAGGAATTTCATTCCAGCACCCACATCTAACCTCCTTTAATTAAGGAGAGGCTTTTAAATTAACTCCCCTTAATTGCCAGGCATGTTTTCAGCCTGCAAGAAGAAGGGCCTTATGTAAGCCATGGGTCTTTGAACACTGGGACAATTTAGGGGTGTTACAGTGAGGACGCCCCATATCATCTCTTCTCTCCAAGGCTTCAGCCATTTTTTCTTTTCCATAGAATATGAAGATCCACAGTCAGGAGACCAATGCCACCCGTCAAGAGGTGGGACCTACATATTAGCCAGCAAGTGGCCAGTTGAAGGTGGTCTGTTGGAAGCAGGAAAAGACGGCTAGACGACGGCTGGGGCAGAGCATCTCCAAAACATCAAGGTGGTCCAAGGAAGGCCAACCAGTGAACCCAGTGACAGGGTCATGGATGTCCAAGGTCCCACAGTCTTACAACTTCCAGGACTTAAAGGATCTGCTGCTGGGGGTCTTGGGGACAGACGCCACAATATGGTAAGTATTGTGGAGTCCATGTCTCAAAAGCAGGAACGGGACCTACACAATATTAGTCAGGTGGTTTTAATCTTATGGCTGATCAGTGTAGATACGACCCTATTAGTGCAAATGAACCCTGGGAGATTTATGTTAAAGGCTTAATATCTTTAAAGCTAGACTGCAGAATGTCTTGACATATGTTAACTTGGACGGTCCCCCTCAAACAATGACCTCCAGCTTCATGTTTTTTTACACACTGACCCAAATGATTTACGACTGGCCTTCTTTATAAAGGAGGGGGGGGGGGAGAAAAATCATAATAAACTCAGGCGAGCGCCACTCAGTAAAAGTTGCAGGAGGTGTCAGAGTGTTATTGGTCCTTCAGGGCAATAACCTTAAGTGCCGCACGATTTGCACTAATCTCCAGCAAATCAGCCCTCGTCGCTAAAGTGGACCTTCCGCTCCTGCCTCTGCTCAGCGTCAGCGGCGATTCGTTCTGACAGCTACCGAGCGCCAGCGCCAAATGGCTGCTGTTCTCAACCCGCAGCTCTGGAATGCTGCTAGCAGGTGAAAACAGCGATTAGGTCCCTTCACTGCTCCTCTAATAGTTTTTAATGGTGAGAAAGAGCTTTTAATGCTGTAAATAAGCCTGGAGAAGAGCTATAAAGCTGTGCATGTTAACGTAATGGCAGAGATAAATCACAATGGACAGGAAGATTATCTAACAGGAGTGGACTGTGTTTATTTTTTGCTCTGTGGGGACGAGGGGTGTCTAAGGGGTCTTATTGAGTTCATGAGGAAAACCACACTTTAGACACTGTCTAGTGACGTCCATTAAAG
The DNA here is from genome assembly GCF_030463535.1 of Salminus brasiliensis. Taxonomy (NCBI): domain Eukaryota; kingdom Metazoa; phylum Chordata; class Actinopteri; order Characiformes; family Bryconidae; genus Salminus; species Salminus brasiliensis. The sequence goes on along the minus strand of NC_132881.1, from coordinate 4,701,655 downwards.
TGTATCCTGGTCATTTTATTCATTTGAACGAACCTCTTACTATTCAGATCATCTTAAAACATCTCAATGACTGGAGTTTCAGTCAGAAATGATTTTTACTTTCTGACAAAATAACACTTTTGATGGGTTTCCTGGACAGGGATCAAGTCTAGTCCTGGACGACAGAGCAGTTGGATTGGAGATTTTCAATTAAAGGGAAAACACAGTCCAGGACTAGGCTTAATCCTTATCTAGGACACCAAACCCAATTTAATCTCCACATCAAATTCCTTCCTAAGTTTCACTTAATACAAAAAAGACCTTTACTGAACATAGTATAACATAAGCACATAGAGGTCGGTGACAAATTAAAGGAAACACCTGAATAAATGAGTGCAATAATAGCAGAGGTCCAGTTTAGAAAACTGAAAGAAAAAAAAAAATAGTCTGACTGACCTTCATCCTGCCATAAAACATTTCCTTTCTGATGGGAGTGGTCTCCCCCAGGATGCTCAAACCACAGGGCACCAGGGGTCACTGAATGCTTTGAGAAGCATGAAAGTGATGTAAATCATATGGCTTGGCCTTTGCAGTCATCAGATCTCAACCCAGATGAGCACCTAACATTCTGCAGTGATGTTAAACAGTGCTCTCCACCAACATCATCAAAAGCTCAAATGAAGTCAAACACTTAGTGTAACATAGCTGTGGAGGACGTTTGGTCCAGCCTTCTTTAAAAAACAATTTCATTCAGCCATAACAGAGGGCCCATTTAAGGACATGGCATCTTAAAGGGGTTTAAGAAAGAACCATGACCAGGCTTTTGAGTCATTCAGGGCTAGACTTCAGGGCCCTTGTGCTACAGATCATTGGGCCCTATTCGCCAATATCTTCTTAAATTTAATCTTAAAAAAATAAACAATTCAAACTACAACGTAAATTTATGATGTTTTTAACCTTCAGAATTGTTCACAGCTCTGCTCTTATAACGACGGAGCCCACTCTCCTCGTAAACTGAACAAATCCTAATCTTCTTAAGAAAGGCTGGTGAGCTTCTATTCCATTATTACTTATTTTTAGTTATGTATTATCATATCTGTGTTTGATGTCTTAACTTTAGCTTTATCCTTACATTTTGCATATTTATATTTATTTATTTATGTATAATCTACATTTTTGTCATGTGAGCAGGCAGTTGTCAAAGCATTTCTCTGCTATTCGTACAGTGTAGGACTTAAGTGCCAAATAAACTATAGGTTTGATTTGATGTGGTGAATGAGGCCCATCGTCATGCTGCATAACCCATTGTAGCAAGTATTGTATTCACCAATAACAGTAACAGTTCCCTGGCTTCCAAAACGTCCCACTTTCGACTCCATGATGTTCCACAGAACATCAATCCAAAAGCCTTAAAAGTCATCAAGCTGCTTTCTGCAACTGTGATATGAACCTGTGTGTTCTCATGTATACCAGTAAACCCAGTCTGTTTCTAAGAGTGGAACCATCAATGCTGATTTTAACTGAGGTAACCAAAGTCTGCAGCTCCTTAGATGTTCATATTGATTATTTATTTAGAGCAAGCACTTCAGGGAAGATTCACTAATGGTACTAGGTTTTCTCTATTTGGAGATGGAGATGGTGGCTTTCACCATGATTTGCTATATATATATATATATATAGTCATGCAAAAACCTTGTATCTCCCAAAAGCCTTCTTAATTCAATGGAAGTTTATCAAAATTTGAAGCATTTCAATTGGTTCACTCATCCTGGCATTTTAAAACAACATAAAGAACAGTACTAACATTCACATCATGTCACAAAGTGAAAAAAGACAAAAATAGAGGGTTTGCATTTTTGCCCTCAATTGCGCCACTGTCCTTTAAATCTGCCCAAACGAACTAAATTATGCTCATCTGTATAATCAAATAAATAATTTTAGACTTCAGATAGGTAGGGAGGAGACTGTTACCCTGGCCATGCTGAGTAAAACTGCCTGTAATATGGACATCCATCTGGGCCTTCCTGCACAAGAGCTCAGTAATCAAACCCTAGTCCAGTCTTAAGTGGCGGCTAATTCAATTATTGACTTGCATAATTGCTCACTGATTAGAAGCACCACTCACTTGACTGTGTTTTTCGGGGTCACTCGGAGAGGCTAACCGCCATCCACTCTACCAGACGCGTGTTTGCGCACCGGTGCGAGGCGGTGATGGCGTCTGAGAGAGGACTCGACAGCAGTGTACATAACGCAGCCCAGGCAGATGTATGCTAAGGCAGATGTATGCTAATTGCGAGCTGCGTATGGACATCTGAGCCCTAAACAAACAGCAGCCGCACGGCACCTCTAGCTCGATGCTTGAAAAGCCTGCTAGGATCACCCCCTCGCCTGTCATTCATTTCAAGAGCAGCTTCGTTTTTATCAGCAGCCTGACACAGGCCTGGAGATCAGCGTAATAGTGGAAATCAGACACTGGACATTGTGCTTATGCTGGGGATGAAATTTCACAAGAAAATCGTTCGTCTGAATTCAGCTGTGTCACACTTTGACACATAAATGGACTTTGTATAGAATCTATTGTTAATGCTAATGTGTCAATATTTTAATACAATACCAATATCAAAGAAAAGAAGAGCTGTACACAGTCAGGAGATGGACCGAAACACCAGCATCGATCAAAGTTTCAGTTTCATGGACGGTTCAGGCAAACCCCCCCTCTCACTAGCAATGCCCAACACCAAGAGGATGAAGACTGGCACACATCTCCTCCGCCACCGCCCTTTTCAAACATCACTAGGCGGCCAACGCTCTCTGAGGAAAGAGAGCCAACAGCTGACAGAACGACATCAAACTGGGAGTGATGTGGGGAGGAACTGCTATCAACCCACCCCTGAGAGAACAAGGCCCACTGTGCTCTCTCTGACACCGGCTGCTGAGGGCAAGCAGCTTGACCCGGCATTCGAACCAGCGATCCTCAGATCATAGTGGCAGCGGATGTGGCTCAGCGGTTAGAGCCCCGGGCTATTGATGACAGGGTTGTGGGTTCGATACCTAGGCTTGGCAAGCTGTCACTGTTGGGCCCTTTTGTTGTGACTTTGGGTTGACCAGAGGGTTGGCTCTGTCCCTACCGTCCATGTACAGCGGGATCTGCGAGGGAGGGGACAGATGTTACAAGACCTGGGCTGATGACAAGGCCTACTCCGAAGACTTTTGGTAGAACTACATTTGAGCCTGTGAATAAATGTGCTAACAGTGCTAACAGTGCTAATGCTATACTTTAGCCTGGCTAGCTTTCACCCAGAGTTGTTTTTAAGATTCAAAACGGTGCTAAACTAAGGGTGCATTCTGTCTCTTGAACCCAGCTCAGTATTTCAACCCATTTCTGATGAAAAACGTTGCTTTTAAGGTATGAAAACAGATTTTAGGGTGAATCTGCAGAAACATCTGTCTGATCGCTGTCAAAAACAGTCTCATAAAATGTCCATGTTACGCTTACGCTCGTACTCTCCCCTGCGGCATCAAGGCCAGGAACGAAGGAGGCAGGGACCACTAATTAAAAGTGGAACAGGTCCTCCTCCTTTTTTAGTGAGAGGTGAAAAAAATCACAGGCCTTTGTTGAGGAAAGCCCAGGAGCCAGCCTTTCATTAGCCTACATGGCATGGTCCAAAAAAAGGCAATTCATCTTACTGTAATTTTCTCTCAATGGGGGGGGATGAGAGAAAAGAAAGGGATCAACCTCAGTCTGCTATTTATGGCGATTTTGCAGAAGTGGATTAGCACTTATCTACAACATGTTTCCAGTGGTCCCTCTGCCCATGTCGGCCGAAAAAGCTGTGAAACGGGGCGTGAAAGAGAAAGCTCATGTACATGTGTGCATATAAAACACAGTAGCACTGCCTACAGACAAGCGAGTTTTACATCGCCATGGACTGAGAGCCTGCCGTCCAAGAAAGAAAAAGAAGTCTTCTGGACGGTTCAGTTCTTTGTTTGCAGGAGTGAAGGCGAGACACTCAACCCCCAGAACACTGTAGCAACTGTTAAGCCTGGTGGTGGTAGCATCATGCTCTGAGGTTGCAGTGGATGGAATAATGAACTGCAAACCATCAGCTAGTATAATAATTCTGGCCCTGTCTGACCTGACACCACCTCCTGGTTCATTTGATCAGCTCCACTCACCACATACGGGCACTGTGTAGTTCTATAGATCCAGACTGTAGTCCATCTGTTTCTCCGCATGCTTGGTTATTAGCCTCCTTCCACTCTGCTCCCTAAAGCGCAGGACCCGCTGGACTGACCACCACAGAGCAGCTAGTTTTTGAGTAGTGGGTCATTCTCAGCACTGCAGTGATACTGACTGACATGGTGGCTTTACATCTATGCACTGCAGTGCTGAGAATGACCCACCACCCAAAAACTAGCTGCTCTGTGGTGGTCAGTCCTGTTTGGTCCTGAGCGTATGTTCCTATATGGGGAGTCGAGCTGATTTAATATATATATATATATATATATATATATATATATATATATATATATATATATATATATAGCACCTTTAAGATATTTTCTTGGCCCTTGCTTGCCCCCCATCTCCATTCTGAATGTCGCTGCTGTAATGTGCCCATCCCCAGATGAGTGGCTGCTTTTGTCCTGCCCCAGGAGTCTCTCACTCTCTCTCTCTCTCTCTCTCTCTCTCTCTCTTTCCCGTGCTCGAGCTGCTGTCTGGATTAGCCTAGCACAGATTTATTTAATGCATCCTTGTGGAGTATTGTCACCAAAAAAAAATCTATTTTGGGAAAAATGCAGGGCTTGCCAAGCTCTAAGCCTGGTAATGTATGCCTGCTACAGTTTAACAGAGCAGGTTCAGGAGCCCCTCTTTATGTCGGGATCATATGGATCATTTGGAGACACTCAATATGAAAATATCGTCGTCAGCTGATAGGCCCTTTTCAGAATGGGCTCACCAACCCCCCCAACCATCACGTTACCCCAAATCTCTCTCCCTCTCTCTCTCTCTCTCTCTCTCTGCCTGTGTCGCTCTCCCTCTGGTTCTCCACGTCTTGTTTGTCTGGACTGTTTAAATATTTGACGTCCCGCGAAATGTTTGCGATATGCGGCGGATAAGACCGGGAGCATGCACAGAGAGGGGCCCGCGCTGAGGAAGACCGGCTTAAGGGCCCCAACAAAAGGCCAAGAAAGGAGAAGAGCGTCCGATGCTGATGCTCTGAAGGTGTGATTTTCTGAAAAACTGAGGAACGACGGACACCGTTGGCGACTTGGGCCTGACGAATAAACAAACAAACAAACAAACAAACAAACAAGAACAACAAAAGGACAAGGCTGCTCAAACCCAGAGAGATGGGAATGGCATCCGCACAGCCCTCCACTACACCCCACCCCCCTCCCCCCACCCCCTCCTAACTACAACTCCCATGATGCCTCAGGCTAAGGCTTTGGGCCCATTCTTCACACAGTGTAATGTGGGCACGGTGACAGGCGGCCAGACAATAGAGAGAGGAGCCGGTGGGGGAGCGAGGGAGAGGGGTGGTGGTGGTGGGGAAAGAGTGAGCGAGAGAGAGAGAGCGAGCGAGAGAGACGGACAAAGGCGAAAGACATGGGGCTTTGCACAGAAGACACGCTAAAACCCGATGGCTTTATCAGAAGTGTGAAAGACGGGGGCCAGACATCAAACGTGATTTCCCCCCAGCGTGACAGGAGTGCTCTTCAAACAGGGCGCACAGAGAGAGAGAGAGAGAGAGAGAGAGAGAGGGAGAGAGAAACGAGCCCACACCTCGCTCAAACATGTGGAGGGGGACGCCGGGTGCTGCCAATGGCCGCCATTATTATACAGTATAAACAGGCTGGTTCTTCTGCAGGACGCGGAGGCTGTTCCTGCCCGTCATTTACACAGTCACTGCTCCATTTAGTCTCCACTGTACTGCGATAGTCAGCGGCTAGCTGTGCAGAGAATGACCAGAAGCCTTCGCTGAGAATCTATTCCGAACCCATCGCTACCAAAGTCCGTACAGTTCATACATGGAAACAGCCGTATAGCCCCCCCTCCCACTGTTTTGGCCTGGACTGCCTTCTAAACAAAGGCCTACACAGGGCAGCCAATCAGAACAGAGGATGTTTATGTATCAAGAACTACAAAAATAAGTTCAATTTTAATGGATAAAAAGGAGGTTGGAAGTAGGATGCATTATGACTATTTCTGGTACATATAAGCCCTTTAACTAAAAATGAATTGTACCTATAAGTCTGGTAATATTATTATTTTTTATTCATTCATTTTATCTATTAATCTATTTGTGTATTGTAAAATATATATATATATATATATATATATATATATATATATATATATATGCGCAAACATGTATTAAAGCAGCATTATGCAAAAACTGGTATATTTTGCTCCTGGGCTCCCCCTAGAGGTAGGGAGCATCTCACTCTTATATTACAGCAGTAAATACAAATGGACAGCTGTATTCTAATGCATTTGTTGACAAGCTGAGAGATCCAAAAGCAGCATCTGAAGGTAAATGAAGTATGTGGACTGAGGCGGTAGAGTAACACTACAGGATTTGACACAAATACGACTTGCAAATTCGGGTTACGTAGCGATATGCAGTTCTGGAGAGAGATCTTGCAGTGCAGTAGCAGCGTTTCGGCCCGGAGTGGCAATGACAGAGACGCTGTTCTCCCTGTTCTAGTCAGTGGAGCATCACCATGATTCTGAAGCTGCGGATTTAAGGTAAACCTGCCACAGAGTTGCTTTAATAAGATGCTGAAATAGCAGCATTTTAGAACCAGCAAACATGCTCATGAATGGACTCACATGGGTGGAACGTGGGCTCCGAGAGGGTTTGCACATATTTTGCTACTGGGGCCCAGTTGCGCTTCCCAAATGGGCTCCAACGTTACAGCCCACCTTAGTCTCAGATGGGTTCCATCTAGACCCATGTGCAGCGTACAATACAAATGGGAGCCATGCTTGATCCCTTGATACCTGGTCCCATCAATGACCCTGGTGGGCATCCATAGGAGTGTCCAACATGGAACCTAAGGAGCTACCCATACAGGCCCCACATGGACATGTTAGCTAGGGAAGTAGGAAATTGGTAGGGAATTTGGATTCTCCGTTTCTTCCACATTAGAAACATCGTAAATTGGGTCAAGCTGGAGCTTAACATATCAGACACCCGATTGAGAACAACTGAGATTGTCAGATCTATAATTTTTTTAATGATATTTTCTGCGGTAAACACCTGGTCTCTCAGGCCTCCCTCAGTTTACTCCCCCTCTTAGCAGCCCTGCTCATTAGCACCTAAACCTTTCAGGTGTTTAAACCATTTGTGAGGCCAAAAGAGCTTCAGTCTCTATCTAATCATTATTCAGGCAAAATAGGAAGGTAGTTTGATGAACATTAAGAGGAATGTTGAGGAAACAATCAGCCAGAACATTGAAAACACCTACCTAACACTGTGTAGGTCCCCCTCATGCCACCCAGTCAAGACCTCTGAAGGCGTCCTGTGGTGTCCGACACCTTTAAGTCCTGTAGTTTGGGAGGTGGGTCGGACCTCCATGAACATCAATGACCCTTGGATGCCCATGACCCTGTTGCTGGTTCACTGGTTGATCGTCCTTGGAGCACTTTTGGTAGGTACGGACCACTGCATACCAGGAACACCCCACAACCCCACTTGCTGCCAACTATGTAGATCCCACCCTGTGATGGGTGCCATCGGAACCAGATGATCAATGTTATTCACTTCACTTCTGAAATTGCGCCTTAATAGGATCCAGATCTGCTGTTTTTCAGCTGTGTGGATGCACAAATCTGACCTCTTCCTACCTATTCAGAGCTGAGCCACTTTCATTTGTTTTCCTGGATGAGATACACATCTGATTCCTAACCCTGTGACCTTAATGAGAGCGGCCAGGACTCTAATAATGAACAGCTGGAGCAAATGATCTTTGCTGCTAATTAGCTGGGCTGAATCTCAAATGGCTCCCTACTCCCTATGTAGTGCACTCCATAGGCCATACAGAGCTAATGCAGAGCTTTACCTGTCTAAGAAAGACCCATCTGGGATTCAGTAATGCCCACAGATCTTTCCTGGACATATCAAGAACAATTTGGATGAGCGTAGAATCCATAGCTTCATGACTCGGGAGTTCAGTACATTTTGCCTGAGGGTGAAATCTGTTTCTAAGCCCCGGGAGAGGTCCAGAGCATCAATCTCTAGGTCCCCCTGAAAATAGTGGTCTGGGGTTTGCTTGAAGTGGACCACAAGTTGTGTGATTGGTTAATTGGCTAAAAAACCTTCAGGTTTGCAGGTGTCCCAACACGGTAAAACACGCCATGACTGCAGAAAAGCACTGCTCTGTGCAGCTTGAGTGTTTGTATCCAATAAAAATAAGGAAAAGCAATACATGGATGAACCCAGGTATTAACATTTAGAAAAAATGCAAGTGATGTTTGAAATTGCACAAATGATTCTGGGTTCATATAGAATTCTTCTGTGGGAAAGCAAACCAGCGATAATTAGCCCCTACCCCAAACGAGCCCAGGATTAGTCCTGTGAGGGCGTAAATGTGTGAAAACGCCCTCAGAGCGAGTGCACTTGGGATACTGAGGTAGTTTGATGTTCATGATGAGGGTTGTTCATTCATGTGACATTAATTCATTTGAATATGTGCATGTGGGCCGTTTCAGAGCAGGTCCGCTTACCCACACAAACATGAATATAAGGCAGAAAGATCAGATATGAGCAAAAAGAGAAGGAAAAAATGGCAGAACTGAGAAAAAGAGGCTTGTAAAGCGAATCTAGCTGCCTGATAAAACATTCATGTCAACAAAGCAGGAGAAGGCTTGCAAAGCATGTCCAGGTAGCAGATTCTTCAGTGTGTAACTAAGAAATGGCAGTTAACAAGAGCAATGAAGGTCAAGTTAAGGCCCGAAAGACCAAGAAAACGTTCAGAGAGGACTGCTTATAGGATTCCTAGACTGCAAAAGACTGACATCTGCACTAGTATGACCTTCATAGAAGAGTCATCAGAAGAAAACCTTCCCTATGGCCTCACCACACAATTCTTTAGAAGTCCTGTGGATTTCTGGTATTAAGCAAAGTTATGTGCAGAAATTCATGATAAGAGCACCTTTCCAACTGTTAAGGTAGTGGATAGATCGTGCTTTGGGTTTGTGCTGCAGCCAGTGGCACAGGCTATTCACTTCTGCATGCCACTCCACCAGTCCATGCACTCCAATTATGGAAATTCAGACTCTTTGAATTCACAACTTTATATGTTTGCCTTTTCAACCTTTAGCAGTTTAGCCCCGCCCATCCGCCCTGACGTTAAAAGCTGTGCTTCCGACTTGAAATGTTTTGTTTTTTTTAAATTCTGGGATTCAAATGGTTCTACAGAAATGAATGGACTGTTTTTGGGACCTCAGGGACTCATAAAACACTGACAAAATATTGACCGAGAGGAGAACAGAGTTTGGTCAGAGGTCATCTGCAAGGTCACTTTCAATTTGCTGGACTTTAAGGGGGACAAAAGACACCATTAAGTCAGTCATACACTGTTGGTGTTAAACAATATAGGCTATGGTTTCCAGAATGATGATTTAGGAGTGATCTTTTTTGGAATCAGAATAACGGACATGGTAGCTTTCGACCAGGCAAAGTGGTGGACATCAGAAAATGTCTTGAACACGTAAGACCATGCCATGCCTTATTATCCAAAACACAAGGTATCCCGAGAGCAATATCCACTATCATCAGGACCTCATCCTTAAAAACACAAGTGCTCTAAGTATCCCTCATTATAGTAGCTTTAAGTCCGCAGACTTCAAGGGGACCTCGGGCCTTGTCCAAATATCTGAGCTCGGGCTAGGAAGCGCACGGAGTTCAATCAATTAGTCGGCGATTATTATTACTACTGTTGTTATTACTAGTCCCTCCAGCCGGGCTGTTATGGTAACCCCAGCCATGGCCCATAATGCTAATCCTCACCCTTTCTTTAACCCCAACCTTTACACTTTTAATCAACATCATATTGGGCGCAGAGCGAGGCCAAAATATTGACGTGTTATTCCTCAACGTGTCTCACAGAATGAAGCTTGGGGAAGCATGTTGTGCTGGGAATGGGGCCGCTGGGGTTGTTTTGCTGTCCGGTGAAAGTATTCTCTTTTTTTTTCCTCCTCTTTTGTATCATTTTACACACTTTTTGGGTTTTTTTGGTGTGTCCCATACACTCGCCTTTGTCTGCAAGGAGACTCCCAAGGACATTAGGGTTGGCGTAAATTAGCGAGAACAAAGGCGGCGGTCGTGGACGGTTTGTTGTTGGGCGTGTGGCTTTGTCTGCAATGGAAATCTGTCTTGAGCATCATTCCCCCCTCGCTTAACTCGATTCACCGTCTGGCTCTTAAAAAGTTGCGGTGCGAAACCCAATATTCCGCGCTAAACAGAGACAGAAAGGGCAGCGCTCTCCTTCGCGGCAGCTGAAGGACTTTTATGGTTGGCAAACTAGAGGAAATGCTCCCTTTTCTGTTCCATATTTGGAATTGTTGACAAGGGCTGCACGATATATCGCGTTAATCGCTATTGGAATACTGACAATATCATGACACCTATATCTCTGAGGGATGAAAATGTACCAATGGGCCGTCAGCTTCATCCTCAAATGATGTGCTGTGACGTTATAATGACATAGAAAACAGAAGGCTGAAATACACCATATGGACAAAAGTATTGGGACACCTGTTTCTTCTGAAAGCAAGGGTTTTAAAAACCTAAAGAGCTCTTGTTGGAGTTACTGTCTGTACTGTCCAGGGAAGAAGGCTTTCTACTAGTAGGAGCATTGCTGTGAGGATTCAACTGCATTCAGCAACAATCGTGTTAGTGAGGTCAGGCTGTCGGATGATCACCACCCCACCTCATCATCCCCAACTCATCCTAAAAGTATTGGATACTGCTCCACAGCTTAATGATGGGGGGCTTTATACCCCTCTAGCCCATGTCTGGCATTAGGCAGCATGATGCCAATAGATTTAATAGAGTTTTTTCACTCCAGAGAGTCCAAATGTATTCGCTGAAATGGGTGCAACTTATAGTAGATCAATGCAATAATTGAAAGGGGTGTCCACAAACATGTGGACATCTAGTGTGTACCTAGATACCTGTGGTATCTGGCTCCAAGACGCTTGCAGCAGATCCTTGAAGTCAATCTCTGGATCTGCAAGTTGAGAGGTGGGCTCACAGCAATGAGCCTTGGGTGCCCATGAGCCTGTCACCAGTGTACCAGTTGCCCTTCCCTGGAGCACCTGGGAATGGGAAGGCCACTGCACACCCCACAAGGTCTGCCCAGTGTTTTGTAGATGTCCTGAGCCAGTCGTCTAGTCATCACAGTCTTAGCCTTGCCATATTGCCTCTGCTTGCCCATTTTCTCCTGCCTCCAACACATCACCTTCAAGAGCTGACTGGTCACTTGCTGCCTAATATGTAGGTCCCGCCGTTTGACGGGTGGCGTTGGAACCATATTATCAACATCGTTGGTTGATCTTTATTACAATATTGACAATATGGACCGCTGTGACCAAGTCTCCAGCATTTCTGTAGAGATTTGATGAGGCTCTTTAGACAAATCAAGGCATTTGATCGAGCAATTCTAGTCAAAATAATCCAGGCTTTTTTTTTTTTTTGGACAATAAGTCGTACTGTTATCATGACGTGACGTTTTGTCCATATTGTGCAGCCCTGCATTCGACCCATCTGCCTTCTAGCGAGGAGAGCGACGTCTGAGGGGAAGTTTACAGCCGACAATAGACGCGAACTGGACGGCGAGATAAAGACAAAGCGCAAAGGCACGGCGATGGGCAAACACCGCAGGGAAGAGGACAAAGATATTTCCTATGCAAAGCTCGCACACAATGTCATGTGTGATAGCGGCGGATGTTGTCCAAGTCACACGCGGAGGGGGGTTCGGGGGGTTCTGGGGGGGCCTGGGGGGCGTGCGGGGTGGGTTGCGGGGTTTGGGGAAGCGGGAGGGGGGAGGCCTCAGAATCGAGGCCGATTGGAGCTCCTCGCTTTTGATTCCGTTGATCCAGGATCTCGGCGTATCCCGGGCGACACAAAGCAGATCTGGGCTTTGGGGTAATCTCATTACGAAACTCCAACCAGCAGATGAAAAAGCAGGGAGAGAAGGGAAAAGGAAAAAAGGGGGTGGGGGGGATGGGGGGGGGGGGGGGGGGGGGCAGAAAGCCACGCAGGCCTTGCCATGCCAAAGCGGTGGCTCACAGAGGCAGGTGTAATGTTACCAAATTAGCCTCTAAACGGTAAAAAGGAGATTATTGCACATGGGCCGGCTAGCCAGCACATGCAGACCCCTGAGGACAGCCCAATTTAGAGGCACTGAGGACTCCCGGAGGGCTTCGGGACGCAAAGAGGAAGACACACTGGTTGGAGCTGGGTGGAACAGGCCTTGAACAATGGCAGTCAGCACTGCTATGTGGTAGCATTTGTGGACAGACTGAAACTACCCTCTTTATGACCGAGTTGGGGTTACTCCATCTACCATCATCTGCACCGCACCAAGTTCCGAAACTGAAGCTAGAAGTCCAAGAAAGATCTCCACCATCACTCAGCATAACGTATAGGTTCACTTGTGCAGATTAAGGTTAGGTTTATGTGTAGGTTAAGATTATGTTTATGTGTAGGTTAAGGTGTAGATTAAGGTTAGGTGTACGTGTTGATTAAGGTGTAAATTAAGGTGGAAATAATGGTGTATATTAAGGTCAGGTTTAGGTGTAGATTAAGGTTCGGTTTAGGTGTAGATTAGGGTAAGGTTTAGGTGTAGACTAAGGTGTAGATTAAGGCATAGTTTAGGTTTAGATTAGGTTTATGTTGAGGTTAGTTTTAGGATAGGTTTAGGTGAAGATTAAGGTGTAAATTAAGGTGTAGGTTAAGGTAAAATTTAGGTGTAGATTAAGATTAAGGTTAAGGTTTCGATTAAGGTAAATTTTAGGTGTAGATTAAGATAAATTTTAGGTGTAGATTAAGGTGTAGGTTAGGGTGTAGATTAAGGTTCGGTTTAGGTATAGATTAGGGTAAGGTTTAGGTGTAGTTTAAGGTGTAAATTAAGGTGTGGGTTAAGTTGTAGGTTAAGGTGTAGATTAAGGTGTAGATTAAGGTAAGGTTTAGGTGTAGATTAAGGTCAATTTTAGGTGAAGATTAGGGTTTGGTTTAGGTGTAGATTAGGGTGTATATTAAGGTATGGTTTATGTGTAGATTAGGGTTATGTTGAGGTTAGTTTTAGGGTAGGTTTAGGTATAGATTAAGATCTAGATTAAAGTTAGGTTAAGGTGTAGGTTAAGGTGTAAATTAAGGTGTAGGTTAAGGTGTAGAATAGGGTGATGAAATGACATTTGACAGTTTTTGCTTGGTTAAAGGTAACGTTGGGTTTTACTAGTCAACACTCGAGAGCCGATTCTAAGGGAAGGCTAGTGCAACAGGCTAATGTGACGTATAAATGGACGTATAAATGGACGTTCCACTTTCTCACTCTGTGGAGCAGTTAGCATTAGCATGTGCAGCCGAGCACCCTCAACAGCTTGCTAACTTTCTCTTTCCTTTTTAAAGGCAACAATATTTAGCATATTTCATCCCTGTAAAGCATAGCATTCACTAGCCACTATGAAGCCAATATGTACGCTATGTAATTATGAGAGTCCCTAGGAAACATCAAGGGGGTGATAACCTACATCTGACCCCAAACCCAAAAGCTCGCATAGTTCATTTTCAAGCTTTCTGGCACCCTTTCAGTGATTAGCATGTAGCATTAACATGTACAGCTGAACAACCTCCTCTCCTCTGGGGAAGAAACCCTTTCAGGAGATTTTTTTATTTTTTTAAGGCAGTAATAATGTTTAAGTCGCTCTAAGAGACGGGAAGAGTGTGTGCAAGTGTGTGCAAGTCGACGAGCACTGTCATGGCGAGAGCAGAGCGCCGTGCCACATATGGCAACAATCTGCCTCGCTAATCCAGCCAGAGATTAGACGAGTTTGGGTTCAGAGTCCCCGGATCCCGCGCACTCCATCAAGGCCTCTACACGCCATCCTTCACGGGGAGGACGAAGGCTGCTAGCTTCAGAGCTAGCTGACAGGATCATTCACCAGGAACACGGGTTCAGCCTCCAGCGGGGCCGTCTCTGGGCTAGTGGTTAGTCTGAGATTATGAGTAACAACTATTGTTGATGCTCTCGAGGAGCCGAAACCCGGGTTTTAGGGTGGGTGGGGGGGGTTAAAGAGCCTGTATGATGTAATATTCATGGGCTTCTTATATATTAGTTGCTCATATATAAAAAAATAAAAATTCACAAAACATATATATGTAAATTAGAAGCAGGGTTTAGGCCCAGTCTGTTTTTTTGAAAGACGTACAGCGTATGAGGTAGCCAATCAGAACAGAGTTCATTTACATATATGAATCTTGTATGAAAGGCACAGTAGCAAATATTGTGGAATGGATTAGCATGACGCACATGGCCTGCTAATTGATGAACTACAGAAAAACACATATGCCATCTTTCAATATGGAAATGTGACTAAAATATGCGGACACTAAACCGCAAAAACAGCAGTTTTCACTTTTATGATGTCATAAAATCCAACACATTTACATACAACCAGCAACTCCGCCTACAGCACGTTAGCTCCACCCACTCATATTCAAGCTATAAGGAGGGTTTAAGCCTGGGCTGTTTTTTTTTTAACTTAGTACAATGTATAAGGCAGCTAATCAGAGCAGAGCTTATTTACATATGTCAGTCTTAAAGGCACAGTAACAAGAACATACCTCTTTAATTCCAGGGAATTAGAAAAGTTAGAAAATGATAACGTGGCGATAATGTTTTCGGTGTAAAATACAAACTATGGGCCCTCGTTATTGTTAGAGGCTCATTATTCTTCACCTGCCCGGAGAGGAGGCTCTGAGGAGAGCCTGATTACAAGTCCATTTCTTGGCTCATAATTAGGGGGGCAATTGCCCATGAGTGGCCACCCAATTCAGAAACCTGATACTTTAGGTCATGGAAATGTATACTGATAAGACTGTATACTGAAATGTATACTGATAAGATATACTGTTAATTTTCTTCATGTACTGACACACAGTGTTGGTCAAAAGTTTGGGGACACCTATTTTTCCCTTTCTAACATCGATGAACATGTTTTGCTGGTCAGTTTAAAAGTAAACGACACACTAAATCTATTCAGAAGAGAAAGCAAACACATGTAGACACATGTTGGCATGAAGGCAATGAGTTTGGTGCCTTTGAAAGCTACATTACAGAAATGTATACCATGCATCAGTTCCAATGAGCTCTTGAAGGTGGTAAAGGTGTTCAGGAAAATCAGGAAAAATGGCTAAACCTAAGAATCTGAGACACTTTGACCATGAAGAACTGCCTTCAAAACAACAGACAAGTCCTGTGGGGTTTTCCCTGTGTATGCAGTGGTCAGTACCTACCAAAAATAAGTGCTCAGAGGAAGGACATCCGTTGATTTGGGAACAGGATCATGGGCACCTAAGGCTCAATGTTGCGATCCATGGGATGCCCCACCACCTCCCAATTTACAGGACTTCTTGAATCTGCTGCTAAAGTCGAGTCCATGCCTCGAACGGTCAGATCTGTAGTGGTGGCACAAGGAGGACCTACTCCATATTAGGCTGGTAGGGTTAATGTTATGGCTGACTGGACAGCGTATTTCATGATAATTGCTGTGAATGAGACGCCTGAAGCCCCAGTCTTTCGTTTATGATAGCTTTGAGAAGGTTTGAGCCTGAAATGTATAACATTCATGGTGGTGGAATGCATGGCAAGGCCAGGCGAGGCGAGGAGAGGCGAGGCAAGCAGAGCTCGATGCAATATCGGGTTTCCGGCCTGGTTTAGGCCGATAACATCAGGCTCGGGTCTGGCTTGGGTCCGTTTTCTAATGATGATAGTTATAATGAGGGTCGTAAGGACTGCTTTCTGAGGCACATGGTGACCCCGGTCCCGTTCACCACCAGCACTGTAAAGGAATTCGAGTTGGCAGTTTACATCTCAGTAACTGAACTATGCAGCGATTTTGAGAAACCAGCGGGATTCATCCATCACGAATTCATAGTAGCTAACCAATAATAAGGCCTCTGATTGATGGCGGCGGTTTAAAGGGTTAACTTTAGAGAAGAAGACAAGAAGGCAGAGCTTTTGTAGCTCCGTCCCTTTTTTTTTTTCTTCTTCTTCTTCTTCTATTCTCAGGCATTGGGAGGCATCAGCAGCTCGTTGTTACATAAAGTTGTATAACAAATGAGCCGGGCCGCTTTGAACTGGCTGACCACACCAGCCTGCAGGAGTCACTAAGAGAGAGAACGAGAGAGAGAGAGCGAGCGAGCGAGAGAGAGAGCTGCACATGTGGCAGCAATAAGATCCCCCCCTCCACCATCTCTCCTCCGAGACATGTGGGAGACAGAGCATTCCTGCCGCGCTCATTAAAGCCAAAAAGCGCCCATCCCACAAACACTGTATAGCGCTCACATCCAGCGCGGGGCGATGAGACATATGTCTTTATTTTCCTGAAGGAGAAGAAAAAAGAAAGAAAGAAAGAAAGAAAGAAAGAAAGAAAGAAACTCTGCGGTCGTAACGCAGAGGTCAAGTGAGGAACCGGGTGTGTTATGGGAATAGATATCTGTCGTATTAAAATAAACAATACACAACTTCTACATACAGCTGCTGCTGCGCCTTTGTCCCCGCCCCCCCCACCCCCCCACCCCCCCACCCCCCCACCCCCCCACAGAGCACCCATTAGCTTACAGCCCCATACATGCTAACATGGTTAGCAATGAAAGTAACGCCCTGCTGCGTTTCGGAACTGTGTAATAGGGGTAGCACTACTGGAACAGTGCGGGGCAATGGCGCTGGCTAATGTTCTACCCCGAATAGAGACTGAAACGTGCGCTAGGGTCTCTGAGGATGTGCTTACGGCCGTTATAGCTGGTTATAGCTCTGGTCAGAGTCAGTTCACAGGTTTAGTTTCACACAGGGAAAAATCCAGGAAGAAGGCATCACATCAAACCATGTGAGAAGGACTGTTCTCTCTGCTTATTGGTCAGACTGTCAGCCTGGGGCGGGAGCTAGTAAGTAAAAAAAAAAAAAAAAAGTAATGTGGTCACCTTAATCTGCACCTTAATCTGCATCAACACCTCACTGTAACCTACACCTTAATCTACACCTTAATCTGCATCGACACCTCACTGTAACCTACACCTTAATCTGCACCTTAATCTGCATCGACACCTCACTGTAACCTACACCTTAATCTGCACCTTAATCTGCACCTTAATCTGCATCAACACCTCACTGTAACCTACACCTTAATCTACACCTTAATCTGCACCTTAATCTACACCTTAATCTACACCTTAATCTACACCTTAATCTGCATCGACACCTCACTGTAACCTACACCTTAATATGCACCTTAATGTACACCTTAATCTGCACCTTAATCTACACCTTAATCTGCATCGACACCTCACTGTAACCTACACCTTAATCTGCACCTTAATATGCACCTTAATCTGCATCGACACCTCACTGTAACCTACACCTTAATCTACACCTTAATATGCACCTTAATCTGCATCGACACCTCACTTCAACCTACACCTTAATCTGCACAGACACCTCACTTTAATTTACACCTTAATCTGCACCTTAATCTACACCTAAATCTCACCTTAATCTACATCAAACCCTCACCTTAATATACTTTGCTTTACACCTAAACCTAACTTCAACCTAACCTAATTTATATAAATGTCTTAACTTCAACCTAATCTACATCTTAATCTACACCTTAATCTACATCTAAAACCTACCTAAACCTAACCTTAATCTAAGCCTAAACCTAACCTTAATCCACACCTTAATCTACATCCAAACCTTACCTTAACCTACACCTGCAACATATCATTTCATTAAGTTAATCTACAGCTAAACATAATCTAAACCTACACCCTCATCTACACCCAAACACCTGGCTGGCTTTACATGTGTCAGAGGAGACATGCGCTAGTCTTTACCCTGCTGGGTGAAGTTGGGTTAAAAACAGGAGGGTCCAGTTAGAAATGAATGATTAAGATGGGCATTAATGAGCAGCTGTCCAGGCATTCCTAACAGACCGCTCCGGTAATGTATAGTATGTAGCACAGCGGATAATACCAACACCACCACCACCACCACCTTCCCCCGAGGCAGACTAGGGTTCGACTGTCCGGTCGGTCAAGGGCGTAAGGGAAGCGATGCTCCTTCTCGTCAGTCAGTAAAGTTGCTCCATATTCATTAAAGCGCTGCGCCAATTCCTCGGCCTACGTTGCCTCTTCAAAGAGGCCCGTCTTTATTTTTAACCATTCCTCAAGACAAGAATCTGTTTAGCCACTCCTTCGAGAAGCGCCATAAAAGAAAAAAGCAGCAGTCACGAATAAATATAGTGATGCCATAAAACTCGACAGACATGAGAGGAATTTAATTTGCTTACATGACATCACAACATGAGGCCAAGCATTCCACGGGGCCTGAAGTGTTTTCACTTAAGAGTGATACAGAAAAAAAAGAGAGAGAGAGGGAGGCAGAGACAGAGAGAGAGAGAGAGAAAAAAAAATTACAATAAAAACCAAATGCCCACCGGGCAGGCTCTTCTTTTTCTGGGTGTAAGGAGACATCTGGCATGATTATTTCGAGCTCTTCATGCTAATCCTCTGGAAATGTAAACTGGGGAAGGAGAATGTGCCAAATGGCTTTAGAGCAAGACTGTCTTTTTGGACTTGCGGAAGATTTAAATGAGTTTTCATAGAGGCGTTCGCGGCATTATTGGAAAATGCAGTGAGACAATTGTAATTAGTTTTCAGGCTGTCACATTTATCATCATTATCCTACTTTTTAGACATGCCAAATTTCCTTCGCTTCGATGTGAACGCCGCCACTGCCGCCATATGTGGGGAAAGCTGTGCGGAATATGGCGCTGCAGCGCGTCGGAGCGTCAGATCGCCGATATGTGGCGCTGATGCGGAGCGATGCTTGTCGCCGCGGCGCTGAGGCGTGTGGGTACGCCATTCAGAGGTGGCCTTGCCTCCGCTAATCCACTTGTCGCCGTTGGCTGCCAAGCGCTTCGTCCCACACACTCCACAATATGACTTTATTCAGCAATCTGGGGCAGGAGCGACGCCTGCCCACAGCCTGGGCCAGAGCAGCCGGTGGAGGACGCCTACCAGCCTTAACCCGGAGACGCGATCCACCTCAGTGAGCTTGCGAATGACATTTATGTAACACACATAAATACATACACCCTTTACTCCACCTTTTACCCGTATTACTCCCCTTCAGCACTCACCAAACACATTCAATGATGTTGAGGTCTGGACTCAACTCACCTGGGGTGGTCAGTTGTTCCAAGACCATCAGCTTCGTCTTGTTGCTTTTCTCAGCAAGAGCTTCTTCTTGATCAGCTCCACATCCCTCCGGACCCACAGCGCTGAGACGTCTTCTCATAGTGGACGGGAGGCCGGACGCAAACACCTGTGGATGTTTTCAGATCTGAAAGAAGAGAGGGAAGCTTGACCCTCTCCACCCTTTTAAAGATGAAAGCTTTAAGAACTGTTAATCAGATAGGATGGGGACAGTGGATCTACCAGATGGTTATCAGATGGTTTGGTGGATCTACCAAGTCTTGCATGGTTGTTGGGGGTCCCATTTTTCTGTACGAGTTTTGGAAACTTTGGAAACACACAATTTCTTTGGACTTTCTTTAGCCTTGTGCAACAAAGGGTAGCCTCGGACTTGAGCTCCATCCTTGGTCTGAGTATTACTGCCACTGCTACTAAAGAGCAGCATTCGTAAGGTGACATGACACCTACATAGGGAACGGGCATAAACCTACTCACAAAATCTAATACCAACAAGCGTCAGGCTGCTTTTCTCAACCCTCCCGTTCGTAGCTACTCCTAGCACTAGCAATGCTCCCATCACTAGGAGGGTAAGGACTTAGCGCACGTCTCCTCCGATACACGCAAAGCCGGCCACCGCCTCTTTTCAAACTGCTGCCAGCATGCTTGGAGGAATACACCGGGTCCCCAGCTCCGCTACACCAGCTAACAGATGCAAACATTGCTTAAGAGTGATAAAGGGAGGAAGAGAGAGAGAGAGAGAGAGAGAGAGAGAGAGAGAGACAAAGAATGAGATGTTTGGCCACAATGACTAGAAGTATGAGGTGAGGCATTCAGGCCCAAGAACAGTGTGCCAGCTGTTAAGCATGGTGGTGGGAGCATCATGATCTGTTTGCTTTGGTTGTAGCTGTGCAACAACAAAGAGATTTTACTTATTTTATCTTCATTTATGGAAGATCCAACGTTCCTCCCAACCGGTCTTTTCTCCTGAATTAGACCTGGTTGGCTAATGCTAATGCTCACACACTCAGTGATCTGACTGCAGAGCTGTAAAGGAGCTGGGAGTTGAATGGGCAGGTAGGTCAGTCAGACTGGACTGGAAAATATTTAAACACTATAGAGTTTAAAACAGTTCCAAACCAAGTAAAGCACATTAGATTAGATTAGATTAGATTTTTTAGGTTTACAACTGGTTTACTGTTGTGGATTAGCACAACAAAGCTAAGCTATGGGGCTAAATTATGTATAGAAACACAAAAACGGATCAGAATCGGACGATAGTTAGCATTAAGAGACACGGATCGGATCGGATCAGGGGTTAAAAACCTTGATCGGCACATCCTCCACTGAAAGACACCACTGAAAGTCCAATATTGCCATGCCGTGATCATGTGTAGGACGAGTGCATGTAAACCTCTGACCTGTAAGAAATAATTAAACCAAAGGTGTGTTGAGGGATATGTCCTGTGAGGGACCGGGCAGGGGTAACATGAATGAATCGCAGTGCACAGAAACGCAAATCCCCGGTGCAGTCGTGTCCTCCTGGCTAATGTCCTGATTGTAATCATTATCACGCCGTATTCCGACAGAGGCCTAAA
The DNA here is from genome assembly GCF_030463535.1 of Salminus brasiliensis. Classification (NCBI taxonomy): domain Eukaryota; kingdom Metazoa; phylum Chordata; class Actinopteri; order Characiformes; family Bryconidae; genus Salminus; species Salminus brasiliensis. The sequence continues at coordinate 4,680,591 of NC_132881.1, read as the reverse complement.
GAGACCATGATCTACTGCAACAATTACACTGATAAATCCACTTGCTGGGAATATGTAGTGCATTAGCGCTGGGAAGTTGAGCTATTTGAGAGAGGTTGAGTGCATCCGCTGAAGTATGCTGCCGGCACTGATCTCCGAATGGCCTTTCTAACTTCAAACACACCCCCTGAATTGACTGAGAGTGATGCATTTGATGGAGGTTATAACGGCGGAGTCACAACAATAATAAAGGCTGACATATTGGGTTGCTCCACTCCCTCTCAGTGGCTGTTTCATAAATCTCCGATAGGCCACTGACCTCAGGCCCAGACACTTCATAAATCAACATCAGCAAAATTGTAACTCTGGAAAAGTTCGGAGGAACAGAGACGCGACTAAGTTTAATGCAGAATCGCGGCTATTTAAAGCCGCGCAGATGCACGGACCGGGGGCACCTGCTGAACAATCGGTTGGGAAGTCATAAATTGCATGGACACAGACGAGATAGGCGCATCTGCGGCCGATTAGATTCACGGCAATTTGCTATGATGGAGGATACTTTTGATGTCAGGCCCCGAGCGCTGGGGAACACGGCTGTTGCTTGGCCCCCTCGATTCGGCCCCATGTTGTTTTGCTAGCATGCTGCTGGGCTTGCTTAAAGGGGAACAACACTGACTTTTCACATTTGCTCAGCTGAATTGTTAAAACGTGAACAGTGACCAGTTCTTTTGGTTTTGGGTCTGGTGTCAAATTTGATCATTTTACAGAGATTTCTGGTGTTTTTTACAGTGGTGGTGAATGGAACCAGGGGTTGTCATGACCACAACACAAATATAGCCATTTTATTCACTATCCAATCCCACCAGTGGTCAGCGCTGCTATGGCATGGATATATACGTCAGCCCTGCTATGGCATGGATATATACGTCAGCCCTGCTATGGCATGGATATATACGTCAGCGCTGCTATGGCATGGATATACACGTCAGCGCTGCTATGGCATGGATATACACGTCAGTGCTGCTATGGCATGGATATATACATCAGCGCTGCTATGGCATGGATATACACGTCAGCGCTGCTATGGCATGGATATACACGTCAGCGCTGCTATGGCATGGATATATACATCAGCGCTGCTATGGCATGGATATATGTGCCAGCGCTGCTATGGCATGGATACACGTCAGCGCTGCTATGGCATGGATACACGTCAGCGCTGCTATGGCATGGATACACGTCAACGCTGCTATGGCATGGATATGTCAGCATTGTTATGGCATGGTTATGTCAAAGCTGTTATGGCATGGTTATTTCAATGTTATTGCATAGATATGTCACTTATGGCATGGTTATGACAATGATACTATGGCTTGAATAGGCCAATGTTGTTATGGCATGGTGATGTCAGTGTTATGGCTTGGCGATGACAGTGTTGCTATGGTCTGGTATGGTTATGTCAATTCTGCTGTGTCATGGTTATGTCAATATTATGTATCAGGGAAAAGTGTTGGTGTTTTTCTGTTTTTTCATTTCTTGATTGGGGGGAAGGGGGGGGGGTGTTGTCAGATTAGGTCAAGGGTTCAACTTGACACTTGAGAGCAGGCTGGGAGAAAATGCAATGCGTCACGTGTGCTCTGATTCTGATTCTGCAGCTAAAAGAGCAGAAATTGGCAGGAGGAGGGCATTCTTAGCATTCTTTGGCTGGGCTTTTCAATTTAAACTGCTAAGCTAACCGCAAAAGAAAAAAGGAAGTGGAAAAAGAGGAGAAAAAAGGGAAAAAATAGGACAGTGCTGCACAGTACATAAAACAGACTCGGCACATGACTATATACACACTATGCGTCATTAGCAAGTGCAACGGAAACCTAAATGAGTTTGTTTCCTTTTCCTCAAAAAAGCCTTAAAAAAAAACAACAAAAAAAAGCTTACTTGCAGTTCCACCTCTTTTCAGAAGGGGTGCTGTTTTCAAGGCCTAATCTCATTCTGAGGCTTTCAGGCAATTTACCAGCCAAAGCCGAATGCTTCTAAGCCTCGGCTGCTAATAAGGCCTAATAAACCAGCAGAACTGTGGGTTTCCACATTCAAAAATAGCATAAAAGAACAAGTGGTTTGGATATTTTGATGCGTTCCATTGCTACATAGCTCCAGTGTGTGTGTGTGAGTGAGAAAGTGTGTGTTATTCATCCCAGCTGTGATAAAACTCGAACAATGAGCATGCACACACACACACATACACACTCTTTCTCTCGGAATCACGAGCACCCATTAATCCCAGTGTCTGAGGGCTTTCGCTGTGGCAGTTTGTGCTCCATCTACAGCTATATTGATAGTAGAGAGAGAGAAAGAAGGAGCGAGCGAGCAGTGGTTTGTCATATACCCCAGCGCAGCCTTAATCATTGCATCAAAGTGTTGCTATAGTGCACAGAACAGAGGCTGCCCATGGAGAGCTTTAGCTGGATTCTGCATGTCAGGAGGACTATTAATATGAAATACGAGCCGGTTGAAGTGAACAGTATTCAGACCTGCTGTGACGTGCTCCTCTGCCGCCGCTCTCTGATGTGCTGCTGCGGACAGGATCCCAGCAGTGGGCAGAACCGGAGCTGCTGTGCTAACGGCGCGCCATGGGGTCTGCTACAACAGTGCACGGTGGTTTAACTGACGGAAAGATACTTCTAACTCAGTCGGCGCGTCGAGTGAGTCAGTAGGGTGTGGGTTGGCCACCCAGTGCTGAAGGTTTTATGATCCTTTCCAGAGCTACGGCAATGAGCCATAACATTAAAACCACCAAAACGACTGGTGACGTGAACAGCACTGATTAATCTGGGTACAACGGCCAGCTTAAGAATATCTGAGACACTGTGACAAGAACCAAACTGTGATGGCTAGACGACTGGGTCAGAACACCTCCCGTGGGGTCAGTCAGTAGCTACCAAAAGTGCTCCAAGCAAGGACAACCGGGGAACCAGCAACAGGGTCATGAATGCCCAATCTCACAACTTACAGGGTTTAAAGGATGTGCATGTTGAACAGCTTGGTGCCAGATACCACAGGACACCTTCAGAGGTCTTGTGGAGTCCATGGGCCACTTAATGGGTCAGTCCTTCATCAGTGGTAAGGCAAGATAGGTGGATCTCAAAAAGGAGGACAGGGAGGACCTACTATTATTTGGATGCGGCCGGCCACCATCGGGTCGGTCCCAGCTTGAAAGCCATGTTTCTATACAAACCGACCCAAACACACAAAGAAATGACACTTCAGGTTTTGGCCACATCAACGTCTGATCGCTCTACATCCGAATGCCAATACAGAAACGGGTACATACAGTAGAACGCCACTGTGCTGCTCTATTGTACTGCTTCCATGCTGTTGAATGCTTGTGTGTAGCTGTGTGGAAGGGTAGCGCAGTCTCTCCGGCTGATTTGATTGGCACGTCCAGCCTGAAGTCAGTCAGAGGGTAAAGAGCACGTTAATGAGAACACGGCCGCTGTAGCCACCGAAGGCCTATTTACTTTAAATACGATCCTATTAATTCTCCAAACCTCCATTAAAAGTGGCTGCGGGGAATGTTTAAATATTTCATGTTGGCTTTCATTTGAATGCACTGGAGGCTTCACGGCTCTCTCCTCACCAAAATTCATCAGACTAGATTGTTTTAGAGCAGAGGGGATGGGTGTTTAAGCATTGGAGGGTTGCTAAGTGTGGGTGTGGGTGTGTGTGTGTGTGTGTGTGTGTGGTGTTTCAAATCATATTAACCCTTTTCCACAGATACCTGATGGGCCACTATTCTGCCTTTTATTCTACTGTTCCCCACGCAACGTGACAATGCCTCATTAAAGCTAAAAACCCTAAAAAGTCATATTTTTGAATATAGATTAATATTCTGTATATGAAAACACATTAATAGGAATATAAGTCACAATTAAAAGCATTAATATGCACTCACCAACCTAAACTTTGCTCAAAATTTGCTCACTTAAAAAATACAACTAAAAATACAGCGCATCCAACAAGAGCAAAAAACCTTGTAAATCTTTTATATGGCTTACAAAAAATTACCAGTTTGTGTGACCATTTACTGGGGATTTCTGTATAATTCTGTTTAGATGTTAATAAAGTCTTTATTAGTGCTAAATCCAGAAAATTACGTTTTCTACAGGGACTGATTTGCCTTAGAACTCACTGCATGTATCCCTCCACCATGAATGTCTTTTAAACAGCCCGTATCGTCCAATTTTGTAGGTGGACTTTTTAATGGGTTTATGAAACACCTGAAGACCAGTCAATGGGCAAGCAGCCCGTTAATTCGAAAATGACCATTCTGTAACCTCTTCAAATTTTCATCCAACTTTCCTGCCCAATTTTACATAGGTAATTACCCAACCCGCTCACTGATGCTCTCCTCCAATCACACGTAATTCTCCCGACTTCAGACATATGTGCAACTAGCCACCTCCTTTTTTTCGAAATGCTGCCAATGCAACGTCACTGGGCCAACCAACACGCTCGGAGCAAAGCGCCGGGTACCCAGCTCTGATGCATTACACTAAGGTGATGTGAGAAGAAAGAGAGAGCCAGATCCCATCGTGCTCCCTCAGCCTCCGGCTGCTGATCCTCAGGCCAGGGCCTCAGTCTGCTGGCCCCAACCCTTATGAACTAAACAGGCTGATTATGTCACTGCACCTTTAAGACTCTTATATACACGTAAAGGGTTTCCACTAGCCAGCATAGCATGGTAATAAAACTGTAACTACAACAGTAATTACAGAGCTTATAGTGGTTGAATTATAACCAGCTTATGATACCGTCCAAGGTGTAATCCGAGTATCGGTGTGTGGCTAATGTGTTTACCTAACTGCATATGTACGCATATGTATATCACACCGGAGGACGCTCGTCCATCAGAGCGAGCGTTTTTCTAACAGCATGTGCTTTAATCTCTGAGAATGTACTGTACGAGTGCTTGCGTTATCGACTCTGCTTAGACAGCATAGAGCTTTAAAGGCGTAACTCGCACCCGCCTCCCTCGTTCTGCAGGCCGCTTTCAATCCACGACAGTACATCTAAACAGATCGGGGGATCTTTTTTCTGCCTGGACTTTTTGCATTTGTACACAAACGTGAGAAAAGTCCCTAACCTACAGACCCAAAATATCAGGACACCTCGTTCAGTGCCTTGCATCTTTCAGCATCTACGAACCCACGCCATAAGACTGCTTTAAAACAACTGTGTGTGTGTGTGTGTGTGTGTGTGTGTGTGTGTGTGTGTATTTGTGTAGGGAGAGGGTGGAATCTGATAGCATGAACCACAATCACAATCCGATCTGTGTACCAAATTGATGGTGATGAAAATGGGCACAAACCCCCCCCCCAAAATAAAAACCCACTTGTGTCCAGGGGAATGTTGTGAATGGAGGCCTATGAGGCTGCCCTTTATGGATGGCTACACATGTGCACCTTGAGACTGGAGCTGAGGATTATGTACAGGTACACCCACTCTCCACCCCCCCCCCCTCTATCTCTCTCTCACACACTGATCCTGGGTTTCTACAATGTCCTGAATGTGCTGTATATTGTAAGTATGTCTAATACAAATATTCTAAACCTACTCTTAAACCTTAAACCTCAGACACCAAGAGCAGGTTTTACGCTACCAGTTAGGTAGTGTTAGGATTAGGGTCTGGATGAGAGTTAGGATTAGATCTTGGGTTGAGGTTAAGGTTAGTGTTATGATGAGGGTTAGGATTAGGATTAGGTTTAGGGTTGAGGTTAGGATTAGGACCAGGATGAGAGATCTTGGGTTGAGATTAGGGTTAGTGTTATGATGAGGGTTAGGATTAGGATTAGGCTTAGGGTTGAGGTTAGGATTAGGACCAGGATGAGAGATCTTGGGTTGAGATTAGGATTAGGGTCAGGATGAGGGTTAGGATTAGATCTTGGGTTGAGATTAAGGTTAGTGTTATGATGAGGGTTAGGATTAGGCTTTAGGTTGAGGTTGAGGTTAGGATTAGGGTCAGGATGAGAGATCTTGGGTTGAGGTTAGGATTAGGGTCAGGATGAGGGTTAGGATTAGATCTTGGGTTGAGGTTAGGATTAGGGTCAGGATGAGGGTTAGGATTAGATCTTGGGTTAAGGTTAGGATTAGGGTCAGGATGAGGGTTAGGATTAGATCTTGGGTTGAGGTTAGGATTAGGGTCAGGATTAGGCTTTGGGTTGAGGTCAATGTTAGGGTTAGGTTTTAGGTAAGGCTGGGTTAGCTTTTGCCTAATGGAAGTAAGGTAAAGGTAAAAAGGTAACGGTGCATGTATCTGTCACTGCACTGTTCAGCAAAATGTGTCCTCTGCATTTTACCCATCTGTGGTAGTGAAAACACACACACACACACACACACACACACACACACTAGTGAACTAGGGGCAGTGAGCACACACCCCCAGAGCGGTGGGCAGCCAACATCAGGATGTTTACCTCAGTGTATTCAGATGCTTTACTACTGCTCCAGCACTGATCTGCTGTTGAAGTGTTACTGATGCTCTATTAAAAGTTTATTAATCATCCAAAAAGAACCATTCAGACAATGGAACATGCCCGCCCCGGCCATCTAAACTTTTGAATGGCATCTATGCACTACACACTCAACCCGCATGACCTGAATGGAAAAACAAGCGTGCCGAACCCCTGATGTTTCAGAGCATTACAACAGCAAGACTTTCAATTTGGTAAGTTTGCCACTGGTGTATCACGCCAACTGGAGAGCCAGCAAATGTATTTTGGAGCATTCGTACATATTTGTTTACTAAATGCAATAAATAACAATTCCATAAATATTCAGCATTTTTAATCTGGTTTAATATATCCTCCAGTTTTTATGCAAATTATGAGTCATTAGCATAATCACATTTCCACTACATCCTTATGAACCCAAGTGAAAGATTACTGAGCATTTTTAAATGCATGTATATTAAAGAAACACATTCAGATGGTAATGTCGCCAAATGTGGTGTGCACTGTGAAGGAATTAGTATACATACTGCGCGCTTGGGCATTAGTCGCCGAGTGTAAGGAGATAAATTAGAGGAATTCTGGGGCAGAACCTCCATGAGGAAAGTGTCCAACCACACGGTGAAGTGTGTCATAAGACCCGGGCGTTCAGCCTTCAAAAAGGATAGAACAGTCTCTATGGGAGAGAGAGAGAGAGAGAGACACAGAGTGGGAGAAGAAGAGACACTGGAGTTATGAGGCTACTGTGGCTAACAAGTTATGGCCTACCCCAACATTGTACTGCAAACATGCTCTCGTCACTTCATATGCGAGTCGAAGTCAAGCCCGGGGTCTCTGGGATGTTGGGAGTCATTAGGCTTTAGGATAGTCTTAATATCAGCTGCAGGCGCTGCGTTATACAAAACCCCATAGGCCAAAGCTAGCCAGTATAATAGCTAACCCAGTAAAAGCATCAGACGTGGGGCAGTGGTGGCTTAGCGGTTAGAGCTCTGGGCTACTGACGGCCGGGTTGTGGGTTCGATACCCAGGTTTAGCAAGCTGCCACTGCCACTGTTGGACCCTTCACCCGCTCCGAAACTGTGTTTCACTGGTGTGTGTGTGTGTGTGTCCGTCACAAATGGTCAATATGGGTGTCTTAGTCAAGGGTGTCACTAGCCAGCATACTTGCTATCCAAACAACTCAACAGCCAGTTGTTTAGCCCCATTCTTTAACGCACTGCATTTACTGCTTGCAGTCTTCAAATTGATCCTCCATAATGAAAAGCTCATCATTTGAAGATGTAGCCGACCTAGCGCTGCTGGAAATCTCACCGTTCCCTCTACCGAACAAGTTCAGCGCTCATGAGCCGCTTTAGGATAACGAGGCCTTTCTTTTTGGTTTTTTTAGGTGACCTTTTTTGGGTGAAGCTCCTGACAGTTATTGCAATTTATTGACTGGCATCAAGAAAAAAAGAAGAAGCATGCACTCGAACCGTAACCCCTACATCTGTAAATACAGTGGGAGTAAAGCTGGAAGTTACAGACCTCCCTAGAGTCCTGAGTTTACTTTGGAGAAAGGACGTAGTATGTAGTATTATTACCTTATTATAAATGCATTATAAATCATAATGCTTAAATACTGAAACACTGAACGTGGAAATATTAACCTCTGCGTTTTCCTCTAAAGGCGGCAGAGGAACGTAATGTACTGAGGTGATTTCTGACCAAAAACCCAGTGAAGACCACAATATTTGACACTATTGGACTTTAGTTTTTTAAACAATATATTCCAGTTTTATATTCCATAAAAATAAAAGAAAATAACTAAATAATAGAAGTTGAGTTATTAGGTAGTAAGTTATTGCAGAGTTTAATAACAATTAGCGCCAATTCTGTTTCTTCATATTTATTTATTTATTTATTTAAACACATTTTTGTAGACGAGTGGAAACCATACAGTGTTGGAAACCCCATAAGCAGGTCCGTTTGAGATTAGCTGATGCAGTCCGAGGTGAACGTTAGACTTTTTAGGCATGCGGGTTGTACGATAAGCCTCCATCATATGTTAGCTACATTAGCATCACAGCAGGACGTTTCACATGTCTAGGTTAACTACAGTTGGGGGTGAGATTTTTGGCCCAACTTTCCCTTTAAGTGGATACAGGGTTCTGTAAAAGCTTTAATAAGACATGAATTCAGATAAAGAGTGAAGAAAAGGGCCATTATGAGACCATAAAGTATGGAATGTGTCTCTTTCTGTCTCTCTCGCTCCCTTTATCTCTGCCTGCCTACGACTTGTCAGGAGGGCGGCGGGTGCTTGGGCCCCTAGTATCTTCCGCAAAGCGTCGAACCGTCTGACCTACGGCCAGCCCAGCTTCTTTACAAGTGGATAGCTCACCTCTCTCCTGCTCTCAAACGAAACCCTGAAGTTTTTTTTACAAATTGTATTTAATTTATTATTTTTTTGATCTCTGGCCGTAACACAACATTAACTACCAAAGGAGCTGGAAAGGCGCATGCAGCCCGCCCCCGAAAAAAGCCTGGACGCCTTCCCTCACAAATAAGATCATTATACCAGTAGTAATCCCATTAAATAGATCATTTTGCAAATATCTAAATCCAATTAATAATGTGTTTTCAGAGGGGGAGAGGGGGAAAAAACAGCGGCATGAAGAAAGCCGACATGCACTGAGTCACAGGGCCTTTTGTTGCCGGCTTCTGCCTCGGCGCTGCACGCAGCTTTAAGAGAAGGCAAACTTAAGCCCGGGGCGTCATGTTGGGGAAAACAGGATGATGAAAGCTACACTCATTACGAGAAAATAAGACATTCACAGACTTTCCGCAAGCTTTTTTAATTAATGCGTCAGACTCCACAGAAATGAAGCAGAAGAAAAAAAAAGAGAGAGAGAGAGAGAGAGAGAGAGAGAGAGAGAGAGAAGCCTCCTTCCTTGAGCATCCATGGAGCTTTGGAAGAAAAAAAAAAAATTAAAAAAAGCTGTTTTTGAAATCCACCAACCCTTGAATTTGCGAGTCAAGAAACACTTGTTAAGTGAATTAACTTGTAATTAAATAAAAGGTATAAGTGCGGAATAAGTGGGGAACGAGACAGTGAGATTTAGCTTGTGTTTAATTGCAATTAAGGCATGATTTTGCAGAATACGCCGCACAAATGAGTCGCGAATACGATCCTCTTAAGTCATTTTTCATCCATGGAGTGGCAAAGAAAGTGCCAAGCACCCACCGTGCACAGACACCGCGCCACTGCCATGTTCCAACACCTCCGACGCCACAGTGGCGTGTACTGCTCCTAATTCCCTGATCGCTTTATTAGAAACTGTTTTTCTAAGCCCCTTCCCAGTACTTCGACTCTCTGGCCACATTATTAGAAACACCAACCTTGTGCCTCCACTTACAGGCCCTATTATTAGAAAGACCCACCTAGTACTTCTATTCTCTGGCCACTTTATTAGAAACACTTACCCTTGTGCATCTACGGACAGGCCTTGTTTATTAGAAACACCTACCTACCTTATACCTCTACTCACTGGCCACATTATTAGAAACACCCACCTTGTAGTCCTGTTTACTGGCCACATTATTAAAAACACCCATCTTGAACTTCTACTCGCTGGCCACATTATTAGAAACACCCACCTTGTAGTACCGATTTACTGGCCACATTATTAGAAACACCCATCTTGTACTTTTACTCACTGGCCACTTCATTAGAAACCACCACCTTGCATCTTCACTTACTGGCCACATTATTAGAAACACCCACCTTGTAGTACCGATTTACTGGCCACATTATTAGAAACACCCACCTTGTAGTACCGATTTACTGGCCACATTATTAGAAACACCCACCTTGTAGTACCGATTTACTGGCCACATTATTAGAAACACCCACCTTGTAGTACCGATTTACTGGCCACATTATTAGAAACACCAACCTTGTAGTTCCACTCTCTTGCCACTTTATTAGAAACACCTACCCTTGTGCCTCCACTGACTAGCCACTTCATTAGAAACACCCACCCATGTGCCTTCACTCACTGGCCACTTTATCGGAAACACCAGCAGTGACAACAGATCAGACCTACACAGGCGTTCTTTACTGCAGCGTATGAAAAGGTCTTTGATTAATTGCTGGGTGATAAAGAGCAGTGTGTGTGTGTTTGTGTGTGTGTGTGTTTGTTTTGATTAGTTAATGAGTGCACCATTTAGATCTATATCACACAAGCAAGCAGAGCATCCAACCCTGATCGTGCTCACAGAGGTGTGTGTGTGTGTGTTATTCTTCCTGGCATTCATGCACTGCTGGCTTTTCATAGTCAGTGCTGTGTTTGTGTTGATAACCACATCTATGAGTTCTGACACCCTAAACATAGCATTTCAATGAAGTGTCTGTCAGTATAGTGTTGCAATGCAGCTAATAGGGAGGTCCAGTTTTCCTGCTTTCCTTTATGAACAGTGCAGAATCTAGTAAGAGGTCAGCAAAAGGAGTTAAGGCATGATATACACATACATACATGTATATAGCCCCGTCTACAATTGCTGTTTGTGTGTATGTGTGTATATATCACACACACACACACACTGTATGTATATTTAGCTGTGATATGAAAACTGGTATATGGTGATCATAACGAGGCCTCTGCTTTAAACGACCCTTTCCTTTGGGAATGAAGCTGTAACCCTGCAGTAACTCCTCATATCTGGACATTCTCTCTACATTTACTTCATGAGGTTTAGTTTCAACCTCTGAAAATATTCAAGCCTTTAAAAAAGTAAAATTTGACTATGCTGAATTACAGAACGCTGCTCTGTGATGCACATTTTTACACCCCGATATGAGAGGGAGGCGGTTGCTGAGGGGTGGGCACATGACCCCGGTGCGCTGCACTAATGAGTGCGTAATTAGAGGCAGCGCGGAGGTGATTATTCTTCTCATTAGAAAGGAAGTGCAGTGAGAAGATAGCGGGAGAAAAGAGCGGAATGACTTTCACTTCTTTCTGTCCGGCACAGCGAGGCCAAAGCCAGCCATTAGAGCCAAGAGAGGGATCAAGATACAGAGAAATGGGGAGATGATGAGTGGAAGAGAGAGAGGGAGGGGGTCAGACTGGAGGGGTTAATACAGTGCTGTTAGACACTGCGCTAAGCTCATCGCACTAATGAAACAGAAATACATCCTCAGCTGGGCCCCATCACCAACCAATCACCAACCACTGCCTGCTAAAACAGCAGCCCATTCAGTCCTCCTGGTGTGTGTGTGTGTGTGTGTGCAGTATGCTGTTTATCTGTAGCTCAGAGTGTGTGTGTGTGTGTGTGTGTCCATGTTTATCAGAAAGGTGCAGTGCAGGTGCAGTGTGAGTGTGTGTGTGTGTGTATGTTGTTTATCTGAAGTGTGTTTGAGCTTGTGTATCTATTAGGAATCTACTAGCTGTGTCTGGTCAATGTATTCTGGTGTATGTGTTACACTTAGTCCATTACATTTGCTTTGTTACATCTAATCCATTACATTCAGTGTGTAAATACTCCAGAAGTCAGGGCCTAGCTATTTCTCAGTGTTGGCTAGACGCCAACTCCTCTGCCTTAACGCTATATCCGCAAAACATCAGTGACTCTATTACATTGACTTTGGTATATTTAGTGTTACACTGACTCTTATATTAACTTTCATATATACAGTATTTAGTCTCTTACATTGACTGTTACATGTATTAGGTTATAACTGGTCTGTTACATTAACTTAATATATTTAGTCTGTTACATTTTTCTGTTACATTGACTTTGTTACATTTCCTTGGGTATATTTAGTGTTACATTGACTGTTACATTTACTAAGTTATACTTAGTCTGTTACATTTTCCTGTTACATTTTTCTGTTACAATGACTTTGGTATATTTAGTGTTCCATTGACTCTTATATTTACTTGTTTATATTTAGTCTGTTACATTAACTCTGTTACATTTATTAGGTTATAACTGGTCTGTTACCTTAACTTTGATATATTTAGTCTGTTACATTTTATGTTACATTTACTAGATTATATTTAGTCTGTTACATTAACTTTAGTATATTTAGTCTGTTACACCAACTTTGGTATATTTAGTCTCTTACATTTTTGTTATTGCATTTCCTTGGGTATATTTACTCTGTTACATTGACTCTAACATTAACTTTGGTACATTTACTCTGTCACATTCACTTTGGTATATTTGGTCCATTACATTTACATGTTGTTATATGTCGTCCGTTATTTTTACCATGTAAAAATAACGGACCATCAACTCGGTTACCATGACCATTCCCATCAATTCGGTTACATTTACTCTGTTGCATTTACTCCAACATTCACTCCCTCACATTTCCACCATTACATAATTCATTATATATTAGTCTAATATGTTTAGTCCATTAGATGTAGCCTGTTACATTACATTTACCTCAGAAATCATCTTGAATATGGTTGAATCTTGTCAAAGCTGTCCCTGAGAGCTGAAGCACTGCTTTCTAAATGCTACTCAATGCTTATGCCTGTGCTATAAAGTCTGTGTGACCTTTTTATTGTTTTACTTATTTAAAACAATACTTTTTAGCTACTTTACCCACCTCAGCATATGAGTGTGTGTGTGTGTGTGTTGCAGCTGCTGCCGTGGTTCAGTCTGATTAATGAAAAGAACAATAGAGCTCTTGTGGTCACTCTCACTGCTCTCCGCTCGCTTCTGCCCCGTGTTCCTGCCTCACACTCATCCGAAACCCTCTATCTCCCTCTCCGTCTCATTACCCCCCCCCCCCCTCACATATCTGCGCTCGTCCGCTTCTCCAGGCCTTCTTTTCCCCCCTCCTTTCACTCTGGGTTACTTACTGCATGCCCATGCTCGTGTGTCCTGATAAGCGCGGTGAAGCCATGCAGAGTTACACAGCTAATGGAGAGTCCTCTAAATCACTGCATGGCACCACTAACAGGACCTTTTATGCACTCAAAGCCTTGCATTATGCATCAGGTTCCAGTCCAGTGGAAATATATACAGTGGGGGACGGTACAGTGCCAATCAAAAGTTTGGGTCACATCTGACGGAATGTACAGCACAGGTGAAATGTTAAGCTATCAAATATTTTTTATTAAAGTTTTCATGTTTTGCATCAAATTAACATAACCTATTATTTTATTATATATATTTTTAAATAAATAAATAATACTAAAAAAATTATACCTCAAAAGCATGCAATAAAAAAAATCGGCATGTTTTGTTACCAAACATTATTAATTGGTTATTATTTTGTTATTTTGTTATTTATAACAATGACAATATTATCTATTTATTTAAATTACTTTTATTTATTTATTATTTTTATTTTCTTTATTTTTGCCTGTTCAAACTTAACTGTTATGAAAGTCCTCAAACCTGGTTCCAACAAACAGCAGCTATGGGCTCATGTCCACAAAGCAGACGAATGCTATAAGCAGAGCAGCAAAGCGTTTTTAGGAAGTCTGCCAGTTAGGAACAATAGTAACAGTGGAGGTTGAGTCTGGAAAACCAAGAAAACGTCCATAAGATTGTTAGAAAGGCAATCCAAATCCATTGGATGACTGTAACAGACCTTCAGGAAGACGTAGAAGACTCAGTGGTGCAGTGGTGGAGCATTTCATAAAAAAAAAAAAATAGCTCTCCAACTGTTAAGCATGGTGGTGTTGCAGCCAGTGGCAATAGGGACTATTTCATTGGTAAAAGGAAGAAGGGTTTCATTAAATATCAGCAAATTCTGGAAGCAAATATCACACAGTCTTTAAAAAAACTGATGGCAAATGATAAAATATTATCAAGAAATCATAAAACATATAACCTCATCAAATGTTTTCATAAATACTCCAAAATTGCTTTCAAATATAACAGTTAAGGCATGTCATGTCATGAAGTCCTTATGTAGGTTGCCTTCAAACAAAGCGTTTGCACATTGTGCAATGTAAAAACAAAAAAATAATAAAGCAACCTAATAAGATCTAAAAGAACAACAATAATAATAATAATAATAATAATAATAATAATAATATAACAGTAAGGATACGCTACATGTTGCTGCTGTTGTGATGAAAAGGTTGCATTGCAGTTTTAACAAATTTTTACTTAAGATTTTAAGGTCGTTTTATTACAGATTTGCATTTGAATAATCCTTTTGTTTTCTGTACTTTATGTGATTCAGCAACCTCTGGTGCTTTCGACCCAGTAACGACTAGGGCTGTGAATTGTCAAGAACCTGGCCATTCGATACGCATCACAATACATGGGTTACGGTTCAATATACTGCGATATTCTGTGATACTGTACGCAAAACGACTTATTGCGATTTTCTTAAAATCAAATTTTAGTGAAAAGGTTTTTTCCTTTTCTTTTAATCCAATCAGAACAGTGGGCTCTGAAGTGCGAGTACAACACTGCCATCTAGCGGTCGAAGGTTTAAAAACAACACAAAATGAACCACTGTGTTTGAGAATCGATACAGTATTAAATAACACATTATTGTGATACTTCGTGATACGCAGTAGTTATATTTCTTAGGCCCCTAGTAACAACACCGGGTCCTAAATTGCCGCCATCTGGATTAATATCCAAAGATCCAAAGAGGGTCAGGCAATGGATTGCATTACCTCATAATGTGCGATCTGCTGTGGGAACTAATGACATATTTATTGGTGTGGCCTTTCTTTCCTTCATTCTCTCATTTTCACACAGGTGTAGCCCTGCGCCCCTTCTCGTCTCTGGGCTCCTGACTGACAGGCAACAATTACTTCCCCGAGATGAAGACATCAGTGTCTCCACTCTCACACACTGACAGCATAATTCTAGACGTGTCAAAGCCCATGCCTCCAAATTAATTACTCATGTTTTCCCCGACTCCAACAGAGTCGCTCTTTGAATCTCTCGGCCCAGCTCGGCTCGGGTCGGCCGTCCTAATGGCGAATGAGGAGAAGGAGGGGGGAAAAAACAAAAACATGTGAAAACACCGGCTCAAATCGAACCACCTGCGCATAGTTTGCGGGCCTGACCCTGAGGCTCATTTCACTTGCAAATTCGAGAACATTTTGGCAAATATCTTGGGAGTAGAACAGTGGGGGGTTTGGAAGATTTGGGGGTGGGGTGGGGGTTTAGGACGTGTGTTGTGTGAAGGTCAGTGCGATCCCAGCCAGAAGCTGGAGGTTTTTTTTTTTTTTTTGATGGCTCATCACGCAGCTATGTGACACTGGCGAGAGAAAACACTGGACGCCTTCCATGTCTGTGTGCCTGGATGGAAAAGGAGAGGGCCTGTTGAGAACACATGGAGAAGGCTTGGTGGGGGTTGGTGGGAAGGGGAGCGGGAGTTTTGAGAAGTGCTCTGCGATTATCCGCTGCGTTCCGCGTGTTTATAAAACAAACCTTGGCGCGTTTGCAGGCACGCCACTGAGGTTGCTTGGTTGCTGGGTGTGTGGTTAGGTGGTTGGAGAAGGGAGGAGGGGATGGTCTGTGAAAGCTGGAGGTTGTTGACCATGCCTGGGATGATAAAAAAAAAAAAAAAAAAAAGGAAAAAAAGAGGTAGTAATCGGACTTTGCGTCCGCACTCAGATCGCTTACAAAGTTTACGGCGAAGGTAGAAGCGCAGGAAGAAGTGAGCTATTGTAGAGCCGTGTTGGCAGCTAGCTATAATTACCCGACCAAAGGGAGCAGGGAAATCGGGGAAGGCCTTATCAGCCGCTTTAAGAGCCTCTAAGAGCTCGTTCCGTTGCAGTAATCCTCAGCACCGTGCCAGCACTCCATTCTACCTACGCTAAAATCAGTGTTTACCACTGGGCCTGTGGTTGACCTTGTGACCTCTGGAAATTACGGAGAGAAGGGAGGGTTTGGGAGCAGGTTGTGTTAGGAATGTAGCAAATCCGTTTGTTGGACCGTAATATAGACAAGCTATTTAGAGTATTAGAACCCCCTACCTGCTGGTGTGCTATTAAAGTGAAAGTTCTCATCCCTTGTAGATACACCAAAACTATGTATCGGTCCTTATTACAGAAATACACTATAGACAGGTGTACTGAAGACCTACCTTACTTTGCTATGATTTGGCTCATTCTCCTCTACGTTCACAGTTTTGAGGTGCAGGGGGCGGTCCACCAGCACCCAGTTCTGCAGCAAAAGCACAAAAACCAAAAGCAGTTTCTGTTGGTTTTGTATTGGTATTCAAGCTACAAGTGTCAGAACATGGCCTGAGTAATCAGAGTGAAAGCCTACAGTAGCAGGAAAACTCTATTCCACACTAATTTGACTCAACTTTGGCAGTTAATCCCCAGTTCACAATCCCCAGTGCTGCTAATGCTGGCGGCAGCTACATTCATATATGCTGTGTGTTTGACCAGGTCTTTGCTCAGGGTAGAAGTGTTTCCATGGCCAGCTTTGCATTCATAAAGCTGACTGACTGTGCTTTATGACTGAACTGGAACTCGGCACTGAGGAATTTGACGTGAATTGGTACTCAATAGTACCGATGTCAATTTATCGGTACTCTACGCTACTCAGTTTTAGCAACAAAAGGTGCCTGTATGGGCCCACCATTGCCCTGACTGTGCCTTTTCCTTGAACTGGTACTTGGCACTGATGGATTTGACGTGAATCGGTATTCAATAGTACCGACGTAATTGTATCGCTACCCTGCGCTACTCCGTTTTAGCAACACAAGGTGCCTGTATGGGCCCGCCATTGCCCTGACTGTGCGTTATGACTGAACTGGTACTTGGCACGGATGTATTTGAGGTAAATCGTTACTCGGTAGTACCAGCGCAATTTGGTCTGTACCCTTAAAAGTACCGACTTCTGTACCCAACTGTCAGGGCAATGGCAGGTCCATACCAGCACCTCATGTTGCATATACTGAGTAGTGTGTTATGCTTGAACCAAAACTTGGTAGTACCAGCGTAAATTGGTAGGTACCCTTAAAAGTACCGACTTCGGTACCCATCTCTACTCTGTATTAGCAACATGAGATGCTGGTATGGGATCGGCATTGCCCTGACAGTGTGTGTAAGGGGGCAGTTTTAGTGCACGGTTGTTAGGAGTCCCAGTCTCAGTGTATTTGTGGGGAGATATCTCCTGAAAAGTGAATAGCGTGGGCTTAATTGGGCTGATTCGACTGTAAGTAATAATATCAGGGTCTGGCCTGGTCTGATTTTTGCACCATAAAAGGTTTCTAATAAGATGATCAAGTGGCCAGGGAGTACTCAGTATACACTGCTATACTCCGTGACAGACGTGGAGAGAGGCATTGAGGGAGGGAAGAAAAGGACTGCTAATTATTCATTTTTGTTTTTTAATGTCATTGTAATCCTCACTGGAAGCCATTTTTCTAGCAGGGTGAGCGATTGTTTATCTGAGATTAATTTGATTAAAGAGCCTTTAAATCCTGTCTTGTGTGAAGTGCCCATGGAGTTTGGCTTTGTTGCACCGGAGAAAGCAAGCGGTGCATCTTTGCAGCCGGTCGTTTTCTGCTGCAGATTAGAGGATTGTAATTAATTGGTCATTTGGTTAATTGTTCTGCTCCTTAATGACAGGCCGCCCAGAAACCAGTGTCACCATTCTGCGACCCCCTTTTCTTTCTGCGGGAGAGATGCCACAGAGGCGCTTTTCATTTCTTTCGCTTTTGTAATTCTCTCATTTAAAAGACGTAGGCAAACGCCTCCATTCAGTCCGCCCCTTCAGCCGCGAGTGGATAAATATGACTAAACCAATTCACATCTTTAAGATCGCTGCGAACGGCAGGCAGCGGAGGCAGAGGAGGAAAACAACGTCAAGGAAATCCCAACACCTGTTAGCAGCTGGGAGGAGGGATTAGACTAAAATTACACTAAGTAGTTTGACACCTATTGCAAGCAGTGAAATAACAGCATTCAGAGGAGATTGGGTGTCGAAGCTTTAAGATGTAATGGTGGGTAATGGTGGTAAAGTGCTGATCACGGTGACAGAGCGAGAAGCAGTTGTGTTTAAGGGTTAAGTGACTAATGCATTTACACATCCTAACCTGCTGCACAAGCCTTACCTGGAGCACCATTCTACTGTGTAGCACTGCTTTCACAAACAAACTAAATCTTCAGGGAAGGGGTTATAAAAAGGAATCCTCACCTCCGACCTCATCAGAAAATTTTGTGAAACTGTGTGCTGATCATCATCATCATTATAAACATCCATAGTGTTTAAGAAAAGGAGCACACTAAGGACACATAGGTATCCACCGTAGTTAGGATGTTGTGGCGGGGGGGGCGGGGGTTCAAGTAGGCCTAACTTGTAGGACCATGTACATGGCTTTATAGCTCTAAAGTGGTGTAACTGTCTAACTGCCTACTTGCAAAGATATGTCATAAGTTTGATGACCATAGGTTTGGTCCATGGTCAGGAGTCTAAGGCCTGGGGGAGGTTAGGGTGAGTCTTAACCTGCAGATGGGAATAAACAGTAAAGAGGTTGAGGGGACAGAGCCACAGACTGAACATCCTACACAATATTTAATCAATTTCAGGGGGGGGGGGGGTCAAGTAGGCCTAACTTGTAGGACCATGGCAGTGTGTGTGCGTTTAGCTAACTGAAATAGTGTTCAATTATCAGAACGTTTAACTGTAATGTGGTCAAAATCGGGTGTGGGGTCATTTCCAACTCCTACATCCAACTTCCAAGGTTAATAGGAACGCAACCAGAATTCTGAACTACACGGATTGGCTAAGCCCAGAAAATGAAAAAAGCTTAAGAAATTCCAGTAGAACTAAATAAACCCCCCAAACGACCCCTAGAATTTATAACAGTTTACAAAAAGTCCAGTTATACAAGTGTGGGTGTGTCCATGGCGTAAGCCCCACCTCCTCCCAGCCTAGTTTACTAGGATTACTCCCATAGGTCAAGTCAAATTTATTTGTATAGCTTTTTACAACTGTTGTCGTCACAAAGCAGCTTTACATAATTAGTAATTAGTAAAAGACAGAAAATAAGAAATAACATAAGAAGACATGAATCAAAGACCCCCAGTGAGCCCCAACGGTGACAGTGGCCAGAAAAACTCCCACAGAGCTGGAGGAAGAAACCTTGGGAGGAACCAAGACTCACAAGGGGGACCAGATCAGTCCTCCTCTGATCAGAACTATTTATAAATGAAATAAATTATTGATATAAAGTTACCAAACCATTTATACTGTTAAACTGCTCTGATCATAATCATAATATAATAATCATGGTGTAGATAGTTAATAGTGGTGATATTAATAGTGGCAGATACGTTACGAGTCCATAGGATGCTCTCAGATGGTGGTTTCTATAAAGGATGATTAATTTGAGACCTCAGAGGAGGCCAATGGGTGTTTGTGAAGGTCCGAAATTTTAATGTACTGATGAATCATTTTTGAAATATTATTTAAAAAATGATTATTTACATTTTTGTAGTTGGTTGTACCTACAGTGAGTAACTTGTTGACGCTTTGCTTGTTGTGTAGCTTTGCGTTTCGCGTCTCGTGAAATGTGAGTACCCGCGCTGCTCAGAGCCTGTAAACAGCCGGTGGCTCTATTTTGACTCGCTCTCCGCAGTTTGAACACACTTGCGTAAGTGTTCAGGCCTTCCAGACAGCTCTCTGGTAAAACGCTGATGTAGCTGGCTGTACTCTCCGTCAGGCCTCAGGCTTGTGTGAGTTCTAATGGCTGATGGAGAGAGATGAGAGTCAAGCACCCTTCACTTTCTCTCACACTCTCACTCCCGTTCAGTCCCGTCTGAGCCTTGTCAATGTGTTCACTGTGAGCGCTAACATGAGACGTCCAGCAGGCCAGACATCTCTAAACACACTGGCAAAGCAGCGGTCCAAAAGAGACATACACACATATACACACACATGGATACACACTCGAAAAACTAGGCTGTTCAGCACTACGTTTTGCCAGTCTGTTTGACATCCACTGAAGAGATCACAAACACACGTTTGTTTGTATTCCAGTCATTGTGGGACGTTTCCGTGTCCTCCTGCATGGCTGTGGCTAATGGCTAACGCCGCTGCTAAAACTCAACCTACTAGCCAACCTGGTTCAGTCAAAAGTTCTCCTAACTTAAATATTGTGTAAAATATTGAGCAAGATGTTTATTTTGTAGCTCCTCCCCCTCAGTTTGTTTCCCGTTTATTCCCATCTGCAGGTTACAACTCCCCTAATCACATGACGTGCCCAGACTGGGAGGCTTTTGACAATATAGTGCTGAATCATTACTGAGATTTGAACTTATGACCTCCTGGCGCTTGATGAGCAGCAGTTAGACCGTAGGGCCGGTCTAGAGTTCAGAGTAAATCGACCTTTTCTTACTTTCTTGGTACACAAGGATCCATGGTAACCATGTACACAGACATGTAAATGGTTTCACGGCTCTAAAGTGGTGTAACTGTCTAACTGCCTGCTTGCAAAGAGATAAGTCATAAGTTTGATGACCATAAGTTTGGTCCATGGTCAGGAGTCTGAGAACAGGAAGGCCTGGGGGAGGTTAGGGGACTAAACAGACTAAACATCCTACACAATATTTCATCCATTTCAGCTGCAGCTCATGTACCTTTCAGAATCATATGTATGTATCACTAGTACCCACAAAGAGCTAAATACAAAAAGCACACATTCTAGCCCTTCTCATAACATTACTTGCATCTTTGGCTCTTTTAAAAAGCAGGCATACACACACACACACACACACACACACACACACACACACACACATACACACACACACAGTGGAGCAAGAGTCAAGTGCCAGTCTCCATATTTATACATCTTAATTAGCAGCACTTAGAGCAGGAGTGTGCCAGCTATCTAGTGCCCCTGGAGCCGGGCACTGGCACTAGCACCGGCAGCGGCACCATCGCTTCAGCTCGTGTTAGCCTGTCGCTGCCTAATTACGCTCCGCTTCCCAGGGCACCATTTTTTAGCATGTTTACACTCCCTTTTTCCCAGCAAATGCGCCGCTAACAATCGTACAGAGTGAAAAACGCCGGCCGCAACAATGTAATGCACGCCATTCATTATGCATGGGCATCATCCATAATGCAATACCGATTAACTGCAGTGAAATTACCACCCCGTTATCATGACTTAACGTGAGGGATATCAATTACATTCAAATAAACTGCGCGCCTCTTCGTAAGACCCTTCGTAAGAGCACAAAAAAGGACTGCTACAGGCCTCAATAATTCATTGTTTGCTAGCTGTGAAGTTTGCATGGTGATGCAATGAGGGGAAATTTCAAGACCGAAACTAAAAAATTTAATACATGAAATGATAATAATTACACATTTGTAGAGGATGTATGTATAGTAGGGGGGCACATAGAACACGTTGGTCATCCACAGGTGTTAAAATGGGATTGTAGAATTTTTGCCGTATTATATGGAGTTCTCAGCAATATCATGAAATGATGGCTAAAGCTAATAGCCTATCGGTTTCGGTCTTGATGGATCATACTTACATTTACAGCATTTGTACATTTGAATCCTGTTACACAGGTGGGAGAATGTTAGGAATTTTAGGAGTCTTGCCCAAGGCCTCTTATTGGTGTAGTGTGGAGGGAGGTTCGCCATGGTTGAGGCGGTGTTTCTACACTTGCTGCTCAGGTTATTTACTAGTGTAACGTTCAGTCAGGGTCAAGGGTTCAGTGCCATCCAGACGCTGGTATCGTTTGGCGTTTTATAAGCAGCAGGTCAAAAAGATTCAGTGGTAGTTCACATGTCATTTGATAGCCAAACAGGTTGCGAGTTCGATCAGCCCAAGACAGCAAAACTTGCCTCTTTCTTCCTGATTGGGAAGGACGACCCCTGCCTGATCTTCAGCACTTATGCAGGCCAGCATGAGCATCTGTTAGCTTGGCAGTTAGCATTCTCCTCCAAGTGTGATGAGCTGTCCACAGACACAGAGCACACAAAAGCATGTGAGGCTTCTTTATGTGACAGTGGGACTCTGGCAAAGGCTTTAAAAATTAGCAGCCAAGTGGGAGCACCATTTCATTATGGGCCTAATTAATATTCAAGGATCCCCTACTGCAATCATGCCCAATCCTGGTTCAGGACGTCTACCACCTTGCAGAGCTTAGACTTAACTCAATAAAGGCAACAGAGACCTTAACCTCTTAATGCAGAAAGACTTATCACACACTAAGGTGTATTACTCAGTAACTACAGGGGCTTCTGTACACACTGGTGGGGCTGGTCTCTGCTAATAGAAGATGCATCGGCGGTCCATAGGTGTTTTAAGGGGATAAGGACCACCTTAATATTACAGGTCATGTGAGTTGGATCTGGACTCTGTAGAGTGGGTGGTAGATCTCCAGGACCAGGATTGAGCACTCCAGCTGTAGTGTTGTCGAACGTTGGGCTGTTGAGTAGGGCTGCACTGAAATGCAAAAAGAAAATGGCCATTTATTTTTTGTCCCTTTAGGCCTCCAACTGCGAATATATATATATATATATATATATATATATATATATATATATATATATATATATATATAAAAAATTACCATTACACGTCTCTGGAGCGGCCCAGCTTCCTCTTAATATGGTCCTAAATCCATCCACTTCAATTCTTCGCGGCCTGTTCGCTTATCTTTAACAGTGTATAAGCACATAAGGACGATTCAGAGCGTTTAAGTCCCACATTCTCGCTGTGGCTTGGAACAATATATAGTTCTGTCTGAGAGAAAGAGAGAGAGAGTGAGCGAGCGAGAGACAGACAGAGAGAGGAAAAAGGAGAGGGAATACTGAAAGAAAAAAAAAAAAAAAAGGCATGCTGCAACTTGCCCCACATTTACGGCGGATTATTCATTGGCTTAGAGTGATTACTTGGTTGACATCTTGCAGATCTTTCGTACGGCGAGGCCTGTTAAGGCATGGTGGGAAGCCGCTCAGCCCCCATGCTTCCCCCGCCCACATCGCTGTGACTCTGGGCCGTGTTTGGATGTAAACACCATTAAATTTGTCGGTTTGTGATCACGTACGTGTCAGACCCGCCGAGAGACAAGCTAGACTGTGGCTGCTCGCGACCGCACCAGAAAAAAAAAAAAAATACACAGAAAGAAAAAAAGAAACACAAGCCAGGCTCTGACGCACCGCCATCGCTTTGCGCCCAAATTTACGGCCGGCTAATTCCCCCGCGGAGTAATTTGACTGGTACGGAGGCTTAGATGCTTTCTGGCAGGGCTTTCGGGCTCAAGGAAAGGCTGATGAGTGATTGATTGGCATCATTACGCCATGTTTAGGTCCATATTTTGAGAGCGGGGGGGGGGGGGGGGGGGGGGAATGGAGTGACTCCAATGGAGCCAAGCTCTTCTTCAGAACTGGGAAGGCCTGAACCAGAAAGTCTGGTGCTGCCATTTACAAAAGAATCTAAAAGGAAGGCCCAAAGGAATGTGTGTGGCTATTTGGGCGTCAGCAATACCCGGTGGGATTGGTCACATTATTTCTGCTGGAGGAGGGGCATAGCGCACATTAACATACCAATATAATAATAATAATAAGAAGAATAATAGCAGCCATGAGTATTATCCGGGTGGTATTTTCCGGCTATGGCAGTAAAGTGGGTCATTTTTCTAATGTCTCTAATGCGTCAAGCCCACCCCCATAAGCCGTTCGAATGATCGGACCCTGTTCACACCTATACTTTGTGCTGGCCACCTATGATTTGGAGTTGGGTTCATTTCACATCAACTATTGGTTACAGCCACTATTACCATTTCTTGCAAATGCAAAAGGATGGACATTGTACCTGATACACTATATGGACAAAAGTATTGGGACACCTGCTCATTCACTCTTTCTTCTTAAACCAAATGGTATTAAAAGAGTTGATAGAAAGAGTTGAGTAACTGTTTCTACTGTCCAGGAAAGAAGACTTTCTACTACATTTTAGAAGAGCATTGCTGTGAGATTTTATTGTATTCAGCAACAAGAGCGTTAGTGAGGTCAAGATGTTGAATGATGCTGAGGAGGGGGTTTATACCCCTCTGGTCCACACATGGCATTGTTGACAGGTATGCTGCCAATATGCCGGTCATGTCGGACTCTTCCAGAGAGTCCTATTCTATTGGCAATATGTCTCTACAGGGACTACACAATTTACTCATTTACAAAGTACCTGAATGCTTTCATTAGAAGGGGTGTCCACAAACATTTGGACATTGACATGGCATAAGTCCAGACACTGGAAATTGCTTTTCCTCCAAGCACCATAGTAGGTTCCTCTACATTTTTAACTGAAGAACCTTCAAACGTTCCTTAAGGATCCTATACTTTTAACAGCGTCCAACCGAAACGCCAGTAATAATTGCCACACAACAAGCTAATTTGCATATTCCGGCCCACGCAGCAATCAGATTTCAGCCTGACTAACTGGAGACGCATTTGACCACCCGGTGCAAATGCACATACCTAAAATCTTCTCACGACACAACCCAGATACTAGCCACACGAAATGATCGGGGGGGGGGGGAGAGGGGGGGGTGTAAACGGGGTCATACCTGGCTCAGAACGCCACAAGCCTGAACAACAACAACCAGGGTTGGCCATCAGTGTATTGATGAAACGATGGGACGGAGGAGCAGACAGTTTGAGCTTTGACTGATCAAAGACTGAGAGGTCATGGCCATCATCAGGTACTCTTTAATATGCCAGACTTTTTCCACAAGACCTCACGAAACTGGAATTCTTCCCCAAGGAATAACCCACATTTGTGTCAGGGAGCTGGATCGTGTTTCATAGCTTCAGGGCACCGGGGGCATATGTGGATTAGTCAGCTGAGAAAGAGGAAAGAGTGTGGAATGGAAAGCGACCAATCAGACAGCTGGGGCAGAGTGGTCAGCTGGTGTAGCGCTCGGGTGTGGCAGAGCGACCTGGCCATGGTTTCATGTCTGGTAATGAACTTTCCGGAGGTCTTGGTGACCTGGATCTAGGAGATATTGTGTTAGTCCCATAATAATATCTATTCCTAATGGGTTCAGACGGGGTCTGCAACATAGGGCCGAAATGTGAGGGAGAGGGTCTGACTGTAGGAGGGGATCGTGGCTTTGCACAATGCTAGGTATTGGGTCATGTCCCATTACTTGCTAATTTTAAGCACTGTGGATCACTTTAAGCTACTTAAAAATGCACTACAAAGTCATGTGAAAAAAATAGGACCCCCATGAAAATATATTTTAACATAGACTTAAAAATTGAGAATATTGAGAGATGGCAATATAAAACAAAAGAAAAAGACAGCCCATTTCAAATCACCCAACAGCAGCTCAGTAGGACTGAGATCTGGGCTCTGACCGGGCCATTCCAGAACTCTCCATTTCTTTCTTTCCATTCGTTCCTTGGTGGATTTGCTGGAATGCTGATATTACATGGTCCATCTCTGCTGCTTTAAAATGTTCTCCACAGCTGATTTCTGATTGTTCTGAGATTTTGTTAAATCCCTTGTCGGACTCTGATCTGAAACCTAAAACCTTATTTCTGAATGTTTGGATCGGACCATAGTGATCCCACTCACTTCACCAATCAAGAGCAAATCAAATGTATTGAATAAGACTTCAGGCTTTCTCCAGAATCCTCTCTAACCATGCTCTAATCATCTGAAGCTGATGTGTGTGTGTTTTACTCACAAGAAAATTAGGTTTCTATTAATTCTGTTACAAATGATGTTAAAAGGCAGCTACACGTGTATATAGTTTAAAAAATAAATAATTATAATAATAAAAATAAATACACATATACACACACACACATATATATATATATATATATATACAGCCATGTAAAAAAAATGTACATGCCATGCACAAAACCATGGTGTATGCATCCACATACACAGACGCATGCAAGGATGAGCTCTAACCCAACTGTACTGAAGCAACTGTGGCGCTGACCCGTCTGTTCTTTAAGACAAACAACCTTAAGTTACTGCTCTGGTCCCTTGACACGTGTAGAGCACCCTTGACCCATGCAATTAAGCAGCGTGGGCTCTCCCGCTGTGTCTCTCCTGTTTCAACACCTCAGGGTGTCATCTGGCCTTTGTTCACCTGATCCAGGACGCGTGGCAGCGATCAAGCACACAATGGCGCGCACAATGGGAGCCTGATGGGGGGTCTTTCTTGCTCTGAGAGGCTCATTTGACACCCGGCTGAACTGGGGTTTCACGCCACAAACCGAGTGCTTCCTCAGATTATCTTACTGTCCGCCTCAGGCATCGCAAAGAGTGTGGTGAAGGGGCTTAACCTTGACATCTGGTGTGTGCGCTCGGTCATGTTCGGTGCGGCGGCGTCGAAGGAAGGTGTGCGTCGGGTCGGGCACGCCTACGTAGTATTTGTGCCCATCCATCTGGTGAATTTCACCACTCGTACGCGTCGGCCTCGGGCGCTCGCGTTTTGAATGGACGCGTGCCGGGTGTCATTGATGCCTGCGCTTTTGCGACGCCCATCCATTTTTAAACGGACCATCTTCTAAACACGTGCCCCCTTACGCTGCCCAGTTGGGTACAACGGCCCGCCGGCCATCCTGCGATTTAGCATGACTATCACATTTCGCTAAATATCATTAATTCAGCCACGTTCCGTAAAGTGAGGTTCTGTCGCCAGAAGACGACCCACGCCGTGTCCCGGACACAATGGGAAGGGAAACATTAACTCGTGATGAATGTGTAAATGTTATTGTAAGTGTTCCAATTAGGCCGGGAGAGAATGGATGACACATAAAACCCAGGCTAAGGCCATTCGCAGCGTCAGCCATTGCTAATTCATGACATGCCAAAAAGTGCAACTCCTATTATTCTCCAGAGAAAGGCGACATCTTGCCGACTGACGCTTCCACAATGACCAAAAAGCTGCAGAATATCATTTAGACTTTCTAACAAACAATTAATGTACAACCAATTGCATGTTTGCCTCATTAATTATTACCATTTTTCGCTCTGCAGGTCTCACCCCAGAAAATCTTTAACTGGAACACTCATTTAATCAGTGTTTAAGGCGGTGAATGGAAGTCTTTATGGACAATTCAGGCTTGTTTGGAGGTTCTATGGGTAAAGGTGGTCTTTCGGTCCAGTGGGGACGTTGGGGAAAGTCTTGAGCTTCTAGAAATCATTAAGCCAGCGGCGAAATACATCTCACTTATAACGCAATGCTTGACAAATGAGTGACTTCCCCCTCACCCTTCACTGTTAAATATGTTGAACAGTTACTTAGCAGCACAGTTTTAGGCCTGTGGTTTCCTAAAACACAGCTAAAGGTCTTCACTCATGACGAGTCTATATGAGGTATGGAAAAAGTGAACCGGGTCGACATAGTCAGAAGGTTCCTTTTTCTACTAGTCATATTTCCTCTATTCTTCTTTTCATGTTAGCCCAATTTCTAATCTCCTGCATGTTCCGATTTCACTGATTTTCTTTTTCTGATGATATTTATAGTCAGACTTATCTGAGACCTGTGTCACAGTAGTTTTCCTGCTGGTTCAGACCAGATCGGATGGTATTTGACAAGCCTTGACCCAGTCTCTGGTCTGTGATTTGTCCCTCGTTGGAGCACTGGTAGGTGCCACTCACCACAGCAGACCAGGAGCCCACCCCGAAACCCTTGCCATTTTGGAGATGTTCTTACTTTATGGACGTCTGGCCATAAAGATCTGACCTTTGTTAAGGTCAGTCAGGTCTTCAGGCATGACAATTTCTCCCACATCCAACTTAACAACTAAGAGAACTGACTGTTTAGTTATTAGTATCCATCATACATCAGGGTCATAATCCTTTTTCTCATTAGTGTACAAGGCAGCCAATCAGAACAGAGGTCATTTACATCAGTAAATGTTGTTTTTTTTAATTCTCTTCTAAAGAGATATATGCTTTTTAAATAAAATGCTTTCCAGTGAATTTCATGAAGACTTTAAAAAGCCCCCTGGACAACAGGCCGTTACTGAAAGCTGCCATCACAACCAGAATGCGCCCCACCAGCTCAACACAAAAGCAGTCAGGAATTCTCCACACTGACCTCCTCCAAACCAAGTCCAACCAGAGCACCCATCCCACCCGAAATGATTCCCTTTCATAAATGCATTTCACCCACTTTTTCAAATAAAAGCCTCTTTAACTTCATTTCAGTGTTTTCCAATGTATCTCCTAAGAGCTTTACTTCAAGACTGCCCAATTAGGCGCTGGACAACTTCTTAATCCACCCTCGAGAACAATGCCTGCAGCATCTCTCTGAAAGGAGAGGACGTATCTCACGCGAAAGCATTTGTTCCCAGCTTTCTACAGCCGGACTGGAGGAGCTATTGAAGACCCGGAGGTTTGGTTTGCCTATCAATGGCCGACTCTGTTAATCTGTCCTTCATTCAGAGGAGGAAACCTGCAGCCGCCTTTTCATCCAGACAGCTGCCCGAGAGAGAGAGAGCGCGAGAGAGCGAGCGTCAATCTCAGAGGAACGCGGGACGGTCCAAGGAGAGGCCTGCTTTTTGAAACGTGGTGTAATGATACGGGCCCTCAAAAGGCGGAGACGGTAAACAAGAAGAATGGCGCTTGTTTCGCCGCTCCCTCGCACACACTCCCGGTTCACATAAGCAAATGAGGTGGGGACTTTAACAAGCCACCTTGTCGCTAAAGACACCAATCATTTTTTTTTTCTTTTTGTGAGGGAAAGCATGGGAATTTCCTCCAAACAATCATCTCTCTGAAAGAAATGGCATCTGGGAGGCTTTCTTTGCATGGCTAATGGCTCCAGAACCTTGACGAAAAACTCTTTTAGGCTGAGAGGAACCTGCCAGCTCTTCATGTTACTGAGGTATTGTCACAGTTAATACTGAGAGATTAAAACCAGCCAGTGAAGCTGTTCCCAGTTTAAAGCTATTCTGTTCTACTCTGTTGCAAAAGCATTGGAAGTTCTAATAAAGTCTGTCTATTAAAGTACTTTAATCTTTAACAAAGGTCTCCATTTTTAACTTTGAGACTTGGTTCATAAAGAACCATCCTTTGAAATGTTCTTTAGGCAACCATAGGCATTTTTCCCATGGCAGGAGAACTCAAACCCAGGAGCTTCAAGACATTAGCGGTAGGCCAAGGGTCAGATACACAGTACAATACACAAATAAAGATTTCAACGTTTTTAAAAACATGTATGTACTACACCACAGCCATACGACCTCAAATCAGCATCACAATTAATTCAGTATTTTACCTCGATTACGGTGGGGTGGTGGTTAATGGGGTGCAGATTGTCGTCACGAGATGGTGAATGGAGAGGAGGAGTTTGAGCATGGTCCTTCTCCCACACTTTAGTTATTTAATTACTTTCAACTCCATTAAACAGTACATCCTTCTACTGCTACATACAGACTGCTGCTCAACATACTCAACTAAGTGGCCACCTGAAACACAAACACACAGTTAATGAATTCTGGACAAAGTCTGGAAACGGGGGGGAAAAAAACAAACAAAAAAGACCCAACAACATCTAAAGAAATGTCAGAAATATACGGTCAATAAAGAGATTGATTGAGGTGTGTTAAGAAGTACAGGGTGTTTATTGAAAAGGACAGTACAACCGTGTTCCTTCCACATGGAAGTCATCACGCCCTCCATAAACTCTACTTTGTAATTTTTTGTTTGTTTGTTTTCTGCCCATGCCACATGCTGAGAGTATAGAGACAGAAAATTCAAAATTGAAAACTGGGGGTCAATCATGAATAAATACAAAGGTATTATAAAAGGGACTTTTATTGGGGACACTTTCCTGCCGGCAAACTATAGAGAAAAAAAAAAAGTGTGTCAGTAGGAAACATTTAGTAAGAAGTCTGAACAACAATCATGACCTGGGGCTTTCATTCTGAGTAGTGTTGAAGCGCAGTATCGGTTTCATTGTATTGATTGTAAATGACTGGTGATGATTAGTGAGGCTGCAACGCAAAACACAGAATTACGCTGAAACGAATGAGAAATGGCTTTAATGATATAAAATAATGCAGAATCAGAGCATTATGTGGCTCAATAATGACAGTGGCTCATAAAAACTAATTGTGATGTGCTTATAAGGCAACGTAAAATATACATGGCAACTAGGGCAATTTTTGGTATCACTTACATAGGACTGAAAGCTACACTGAGAATTCTTGCATTTACTACGATTACACACGTAATCAACATCATTCTTAGTCAGTGAACACTTCTACTTTGTACTTCTACACAAATTAGGCTGCTTTCACACCTAGGGTCCCATAGATGCGTCACGATTTACACAGCAGCACTGCTTGTGAATTTATCTACACCGATGGGAGCGGTGGTCTCGAAATGAGGGGTGTTCAGGTCAGTTTCTGGCGTGTTGCTGTGTATCTTGGCAACGGAAAACACAGGAGGAGCTCCACTGACTGAAAACAGCCTAGGCAGACGTCAACAGTCAGACGGTCGTTGCTATCTTGGCGGTGAGTTGTCAACACAGGCGCGTGCAGCCCGACGCTCGTACCCCCCCGAAATAGCAATCCTCCAAAGTCAGACCTCACCTGGCTCTTAAAGGGAACGACGAGAGACACGCTGATTGGTCTATTACTGCATGTTTTGCAGAGAAACACATCCATTATTAATTAAGAGACTTAATACATGACTTTTTCTGTCGTTACGACAGCAAAGACATGCCCGAAATCAAGCTGCGGTTGGCGGCTCATTCGCTGACTGGTCAGTAAATAAGTTGGGATTCTGGAGCTTGATTACTTTACGCAGCATACTATAGTCAAAAAATCTAAATCTCTGATCTCAGACAGTATATTCTTGATTAAATGTATTACCTACCCATTATAAAGCATGGAAAAATCAAATACCATCAAATAATCCTTACTTGAGGTCTACTACATTATGATTGGTAGGTCACATCACCCTCAGTTTGAATGGACCATTCAGACTGTCCAACCCATCATAAATCTGCTGTTATTAAAATGATATGAGAACATGGTCAGATTATAATGAAGTGGGCTATATATTTGCAGTACAGGGCTCTGGTATTGGGAGTCCCTTGTTTGGTATGGACCACCATAAAAAAATGTGTGTTCCCACTAGCAGTGAAGGTGCTAGGGTGCAGGTAGTGTGTTCACACTTGTTAAAACGAACCAGATTAGAGAAAAGGTTTGCTTGGTCCACACCAAGCAAGGCAAGTGTGAAAGCAGCTTTAGCCAAACAGCGGGGTCCCGAAGTCTGAGAGCACAGGTCATCTAAACCTGAAATAAATCACAAGAAAGGCCTGAAGATGAAACACCAGCGATTCTGCAGAATTTCTTAGTAAATATCGATATTTGAGCAAATTTGAGACACAAGGTCTCAAGACGTGTTTTGAGGTGAAGCTGCTGATCAGACGACACTCAGGTGGACCTGACCTTCTCATCAGAAGCCTGCGCCTGTGCTTTTCACTCAAATGTTGATGAACGTGGGGGAAAATGTCCCATTAAATGAGAAAAGGATGCAAAATACAAGTATAAGGAGTGCTCGCAGACTTGTGGTTAGTAAAAATAATTTAAGAAAGCTAAACTAAACCCGATACCGTCAGAGCGCACTACTTCTGCAGAAAGGGAATGTTTACATTTGGGGAAATACGGAGCTGGAAGCACTGGAACGGCTGCGTGTTTCCCAACAAGGAAGCAAAAATAGTGCGTCTGAAATTCTGTGCGTGGAAGGTTCAATTCTAGAACGGAGCCTTAATTACAGTTTAACTTGGCATCAGTCGCTATCAAGAGCCCAAGTGGGGGAGTTAATTAGAGCGGTTACTGCATTTCAGCAAACAAAACAAGCTGACGTGTAATTGAGAGAGGGAAGGAGACAAGCATGGAGAGTTCAATTTAGTTTCGACTCAGCCGCCTATGACAATCGGACGGCTCTGCAAACCGCCAGCGAGAGGCTGCTTTTAAAATGCAAATGTTCGAGTGATGTTTCTTTGCCTTCGCGACCTACTGGTGACAGTGACTGACAGGCCGTCTCCCTTGGCGTGCATCAAGTTATATTCTGTAGTCTGCTGGAGGAAAGTTACAGCACAATTATTGTGAGAACGAATGTAAAATGTTGGCTGTTGAGAGTTTGGCAAGTTAAAAAAAAAAAAAAAAAAAAAAAAAGATTATTCAATGTGATTAAAAATAAAAATGGGCTGTTGGAGATCACGTACATACATTTGGGATTACAGACATTTCTGATTGAATACATTCAGAATTGAACACATAGCTGAAACAGCGCTGAAGGGAGGTGCGTAGTAAAAAAGTTATTATAATAATAAAAAAATAAAGTGGAATATGAAACACTGGAAGGAAAGTCATTGTATAGCCGTGAAGCATTTAGCAATAATTACACCATTACAACACACTACGTGGAAGACGGTATATTTATGTGAAGAACAGCAGCAGCTGAAAAAGCCATTAAAAAAAAAAAAATTATTTAGTAATTCATTCATTTCAACCGACAGCATTTAACAGCACTGGATTACAATTCATGTTACTCACACAGTAAAGTGCAAACACCAGAGACCACCCTTCATTTACTGAATTCCCAGCCAATCGATCCATTGAACACAAGAGACTGGAGAGTAGATAAATGTACCCGCAAATCTGGGATTCCAGGTCATGCTGCTTGCCATCGGCAGCCAGGGTCTGAGAGAGCACAACTGGCCTTGCTCTCTCCCTGGTGGGTTGATGGCACTTCCTCCCTACTCCTAGTGCGATGATGTGTTGGTCAGCACAAGCGTCTATTGGCTGTTGTGTCGGAGCTGGGGCACATTGGCTGCCTAGCAATGCTTCAGTGAAATTCAGCAGCAGCTTAAAAAGAGGAGGTGGCAGGTTAGACATGCTAGTCTTTACCCTCCTAGTGTTGGGGGCATTGCTAGTGATGGGAGGTCTTCCAAATTGGCTAGAAAATGGGGAGTTAGAATTAGAAAATAAATAAATAAATAAATAAAATGGGACCCCAAACAAGCATGCAGGACCACCACACCTGCCAAGATATACAGCACTTAAAGCCTTCATCTTTATATAGCACAACCCATGCTTAACACCTCTGTCTCTGTCACCCATCTCTGACCCTGGTGGGCAATCACTATGTGGGGCCAATGTGGAACCAGAGGCCAAAGCGTTCTGGTTCCCAGTTGGGCTACCCACAACGGACAGACCACCCAAGACGAGGACTCCAGACCTCAACATCAGTCAAATGGTGTGGAGGACTAGGAGAGATGGTGAGAGGCAGCGTCCGAGTGTGAAAGTGACTCTCCTGAGAAGAAAGGAAGTGGTAATTGGGTGGTGGTAAAGATAAAGGGTGGAGCGCTAAACACTCAAATATCTTTTAGGTTTCGGAGTCATTTTGCGGTACATACTTTAACATACACTTTGACAATCAAATGAACGAAGGGTGGTCTCTGACCTTGGCACAGAACTATATGTAGTTTGCTGCAGAAACACCAGCATCAGGTTTAGTTATATAACAAACAAACAAACAAACAAACGTCTTTTTATGAAAGCTTTATGAAGCTAATTTCTTTCATTTGTATGTGGCTCAACCGACACCCATGCAAACTCAAAAACACTCACACTATGTGTAACACTGCGGATGGCACTAATGCACTGTGCAAAACTTCATCCGCATGGAAGTAAAGTCCTCCTGTAGCACTGAGGAAAAGCTCAAAGTTGAGAACGTACAGCACGTCCGCACAGTGAACCCAAATCGCTTAGTTTTTTGTACAAATGGCTGTGCCCGTGGCAAGCCTTTGTTTGCAGAGTGCTCGGACTACTTACACTACCTCTCAAAAGTCTGTAATCACCACTTCGACTAATGTTTTAATAATATTAAGCCTTTTTAATCATAAATATACAGATCATTGTATTTGTCAAGTGACCACTCATCCTTCATTTAACAGGACATTCTAAGTGGGTTAGCATATACTGTCTAAAGCAGTTCTTTTCTTTTCAAATACATTTGTTTCCATGCAAATACTTGAAGAATATGTACCTTTTCAGTGTATTTAAACAGGATTTTGCCCCTCCCATGCAGTCAGTGGAGACACAAGGGAGCCAAGTTGGCAGTTTTAGGAGGATTAGGGCTTGTCAGGGTTTCTGCTTCATACCTTAAAGGGTTCAACTTGGTTAGGACTAGCTAACTAAACTACAGTCAAAGTTCAATTCATTTATTTCTAATCAGGACATCCCACTGACCTTTCTCCGCCTGCCTTCCTCAGTATCGGTCCAAATGCGACGTGATTGTTTCAAGTGGTGGCAAAAGTCCTGAGATACATTAAAAAAAACTAAAACAAAAAAAAAAAAAAACCAAAAACCTCTAAACACTAGTTTACCCAAGACGCTGAGGATGATATGAAGAGCTGACATTAGTCTGAAACAGTCTAGCATATAGAATCTACACCCTACAGTGGAACAACTGGCAGAGCTTAGCATACCTCTGCTGACCACATATCTCAAATAGTTGTTTTAAGATTTTATTACGAGGAATTTGGAAACACTTCCATTTTTATTGGTCTGGTTATTGTGGAAATGTTCACACAATGCAAGAAACTGAGGAGTTTCAATGATTAAAAAAGAACAAAACAGAGATAAATGTGGTTTTATGTGTTTTTTTAAGCTTTAAGCTTGAAATATCACATGTAAGCCACAGGAATGAGAATCACAGCAAAGAAAAACCTTTATACTGCAACCGAATGCTGCTGTTTGCAAGTGTAGGGTGGGCAATAAGACACTGTGTTATTGTTATCATGATAATTTACAATAATATACAAATATCAGAATCAGTAACCAATCACTATAGAAAACATGTGCGCTGTGGTTCCATTTCATTAGGCCATGTTCTACAGAAATGAAGCCAAAACTGTCCGCCATGTTGTCAAATTTGCAACCAGTGTCTGCATAGTGAAGCAGAAAGGTGGAGCAAGACTCGCCTACTCTTTTGGTAGACCCGTCCTTCTTTCTCAGATCAAGCCTCAGTGTCCCAGACCGCCTTCACTGAGCTTACACTGCAGAAGCAGAGCGGATTTTAATCCTCTGGATTCCCAGTTTGTCCAGTAAGTGGACGCCCCAACAGTAAAAGTGCAGCTAATGGAAGGGTTTAATAACTGATTTCTAGGGGGGGAAACAGAAAATGAGCCAATATTAGCAGGGGGAAAACTAACTGTTGGAATTTGGAGACACTGGACATGGACGAGACGGAAAAAGGGCTGTTTTGATATTGAAACATTTGGGGACGGGTGGAGCTACCTTTTATACTGCAACCAGCCAGCAGAGGCGCTAGTTGCTTCACCTTTGAGAGACGTTGCACGCTGTCCATGCTTTCTACAGCCATTGATAGAAACGTTAAATTTCATTATCAGTATCGGATTACACAGTAGCATCTCTCTCTAACGCCATTCGACTCCAACTGTAGAGAAACTACATTCTAATGATGTTGTAACTTTTTCTTCTTAAATATTAAATAGTATTTATTTACTTGTGTTTCTTAACTAGTTCCACTGTATTTAGTCTTGTCCACACCATTTTGTCCGGTTCAGCTTTAGCCAGCATCAGTTACCTCCACAAAACAACTTATCTGATGGATTCTTAAAGAGCCCAGCCAGAAGCAAGTCACCGCCAGACAGCAGTGAGCCTCATATCCCAGGTGAATCACTCAGTCAAAGGGGAAATACTGTAAAAAGTAAGTTCCTCTTCCTACTGAAACTGAACGCTTGACAGGGTGACAACAGTTTGACAGTTTCTTTTCAGTGCAAGAGTTTTAAAGAAAATGTTTAATGTTTAAGCAGCGTCCAGCTGCGTAGTCGAGCACTTAGAAAAGAAAGTCAGTCAGTCACTCTCCTTCTACATTTGTTACTATTGGGGGAAAAAAAATCTAAGAAATGAACAGATCCAATGAATTATACCAATGACATGGAAGAACGCTACCAGCACAGCGTCCTGAGATGGTGGCATATCTCACACAGTAAACGGCTTGGAGGTTGCAACCTCGGTCTTGACACGTAACTCTCAATACACCAGATATGTTCATTAGCTGTGCAGATCGAATGTAGAAATACAGCAGAATTTCCATCGCTTTTCCACAGTCCAGCAGTACCTTACACAACACGATCTGTAAACAAGTAACTGTACTGTAGCAAGCAAAACGCTGCACTTGTAAGTTGGAATGAATAATTGAATAAGACTTTAAAAAAAAAGGCTGATGAGATGCATTTGCCCCATACAGTCTTCAGCTTTGATTCATTTTTTGAGGACTATTAAAAGTACATCAACCAAACATTAAAATGTTTGGCTTACAAAGAATAAAAATACAATCAGGTCTAAGAAGAGAAGGAGAAAGTTGATCGAATCATTGGAAAAAAAAAAGTACAAAAAAAAAAAATTTATAGCTAATACAAAAAAGAACAAAACATAGGAGGACAAAATGAGGAGGGGGGAGGGGGAGGGGCACATAAAAAAACCTACAGTATACAGGTCAATCTTTAAGGTTAACTTGCATGACTATTTTTGACTCTGCGTAAGCTCTCAATAGATCTGGCCATTAGTGCAAATCACTTCTTAGTGCTGATGACACTTAAACCCAGCAGGTTTAGGTTTGGCTGAGAAACATTCAGAATCAGATCTTTGGAAACAGAGCACCACAATCACTGCAAGGGTTTCTTGGTGTGTGCAATGTGGTGGTGGTTAGTTTTTTGTGTTTAATCTGGCTTTTGTTCGATTCAACAAGGACTTACTAAATATGCCTCCAAAATAACACTCAGTAGTGTAACTGTGTACCACTCCAGTGGATCAACACATTACATTCCAAAATGTAAATACTAGCACATAAACTATTATTATCATCATCATCATCATCTTGTCTGATAACACAATTCTACCCAACTGACCACTCAGACTGCGTAGTCATGCAGCCACTAGTGCTGGAATTGTCTACATTTTAGAAATTCACATACAGCGGATACCACCGCTGCCTCAGATACGGGATACTGGAGGTGCAATTCCACATCAGGATCAGCACTGCATTATTAGGAGTGCCACAGTTGGTGTCTGAACATCACATTCACAGACCTGAGAGGCTCTGTATAAGGATGTATGCTAAATAACTTTTTTTTATTATTATTATTATTATTATTATTATTATTATTCTACACCACTGGTCTCCAACTCACTTTCCTTAAAGTTTCACCTCCAACCCAACTCTAACAAACCTCATTCAACTCATGAAGCACGTCCTGAGGAAGTAGGTAGATAAACCATCTACTGTATGTTCTATTGTAGTTGGATTGGGTGAAACGGATTACAGTTGGAGCTAGAAGGTAGGTAGATCTCCAGGGGCAGGGTTGGTGATCTACCTGGACCACTGTTCAACACAGATTGGTGCTAAAAGAACAGAACTTTCTCACTGCCTGCAGTCTTTTAAACCTCAAACTGATCAACTCTGATAATTTATATGTAAAAAGCCCAGCTGTTTCAGTGTGGGAGAGTGCACAACATAAGCCCCTCCCCCTCCCTGCCCACTGTACTCCGTCTGGCTCAATAAAATGATCAAGAAAAGAAACCGAGGAGCTTATCGGTGATGCAGTTCTAATTTCTGATAAGCTTTTGTCAATTCAAGTTTTTGATATTTACTGAAAATCGCTACGCCCAATGATAACGACACCTAAATAATAAGTAGGGATGCACCGATCTGATATTAGGGTTAGGTATCGGTCCCTTTATAAACAAATTAGCTTGACTGAGTATTGTATAATTAGGTCGATCCATGGAACCGATCCTTTTACTTTAATTTGGTGGTGCGAGACTGCACTAAATGTGCAAATAAATAAATGACAGATGGCAATTTAGTACATTTATATCCGTGTTAATTTGTTATATTATATAAAGTAATGTTGAAGTTAATCCTGACGCCTTAAGCCTCTCCCACATGGTGAGGAGTATGGTTTATTAATTCATCAATGGTATTGGACTGGTATCGGGTATCGGCCGATATGCAAAGTTTATGTATCGTATCAGAACTGAAAAGGCCGGATCGGTGCATCCCTAATAATAAGAAATGGTTACATATCAAACTGTAAATGTTGATGATTTGTCATGTCTGGTTGTTTATATATGAAAAAAAAAGTAAGTAAATGGTTATTGATATTGATATCAGCCCATTGCAAGTACCAGATTGCTCGTACCCTCTCCCCAGAATTAACCAAACCATACCATACCAAACCAAACCAACTCCAGCACCAGCTCAAATGATCACCGTTAAACGACAGTAGTGATAATGACATTCCGTAACTCGTAAAACATCGACAGCAGAGCGATACCGTTCGGTTAGACAGTCTGAGCTCTGCTCTTCCGTCTCACAGCACAGTGTAAACACACTTCAGTAAGGGGGCAGCGTAGTTACCCTGTTTCTAAACAGCTAGCGGCCACGGGGTCACAGTAAACTGCGCTCAGCCTTTCTCACCGGTCCTCAGACATCCAGTAAACACAACACATGGCTATTATACACAGTAACGACTGAGCACCCTCAGTGCGCCCTCGTAGTCCGCTCTGCCACGTACCCACGAAGGCAATGGATGTGGCCGAACTCCGACAGCAACAACACTGAGTATGTGTGCGGTGATGAATACGGTGCATTAGAAAACGGACAGTAGAAGAGTCAATCCAAAGGGTTTAAATGTTTGTTCAGGGTTTTTGCCACAGTCTGTTTTCCGATCACAACGTCGGCCTCCTCGCATGAGGAAAGGTGTGTTTTTTGTTCCTTTTTCTTAAATAAACTGTAAAGATATACGTATGCGTACCTCACCCAAACTTACGTACCTTTTAGAAGTGCGTTTGGCATTGGCACAAAGCCGTAGTCCACCATCCTTCATCCGATAACCCATATTTTATATTTTATGTATATATATATAAAAAAAAAAAAAACATCAGTGACAATCTCAAGCTGTCAGAAATTCTGATTACATGTAACCTCAGCAAGATCGGCTTGTAATCAGAATTGCTCGTTTCAGTTTCTCGCAGCTTTTGCTTCCGGGCTAACATCCACACCCTAGTGGTGTGAAGGTGAAGTTCACCTCTACTTCTTGGAGATTTTGCCCGCTTTCCTCTTGGGCTCGTACGGCGTCCTCAGGATGCTGGGCGTCTCCTCCATTACTCTGACCAGCAGGTTGTCGATGTAGTCCTCCAGCTCGCGGATGTGGGCGTCCTTCTTCTTCACCACCTCCTTCTGCTTGATCAGCTCCTGCACCACCTCCCCGAAAGAAAGGCCGCTGTACACCGCCATACTGGTCTGGAGCTGCTCAGCCTCCTGAACCGTGTGAAGAAAACACAGAAAAAAAAAAAAACTTAAATTAACCACTATCATAACTTTCCGCTCAAGCAGAACTTCATTGTTATTTGGTCCTTCAGAAGCTCTTGTCAGAAGCACAGAACCCAAACATACCATTCTTCTTCCATTTCCTCGCCAAACCACAAGGACAACATGGGGAGATTAATGAAAAGCTTTGAACTGCGAGCGCAGATTCTACATCAAGGTCAGTTTCAATAGCAAATATATCAAATTAGCAGCACTGCAGAGGTTTCAACTCTTAACATGTGCAACCTGTAATATTTCCACTGTCTGCCTCTTTACTAATTAGTGGTGCAGCATCACGACGTGACCTGTGTGTTATTACTGCATTAAAAGAACACTTGCCAAGTTTTATGGCACTGAAAATAAAGATTTTTTAAAATGATGACTTTCCTATTCCTAGCCATGACTTTTTTTTTTAAATACATGTGAAACTGCTTCTTAAAGCTTTTACGGAAACAGCTATTAAGCATAAATTTTTCCATAAACAATACAACCTCGTTCGTTAGTTTGCACCTTCATACTACAGTAAAAAGACTACCCAATCAGGTAAGTTTCCTTATTTCCGTTCCCTATAATCCGTTCAGTAAAATCCCTTTATTCTGAGTATTAGTTTCTATAATGAGACATTCTGGACTGATTAATTTCATTTAGATGAGACTTTTATTATATCACTGCCTGTTTATGCTGCATTGTAAAATACCTCCACGCTGCAGACCCCCAATGCTTCTATTTACCTTCTAAGAACGTGCACACTGCTGCCCTGGGATTAAAATAGCTTTAGCTATAACGTCCATTAACAGTGTCATGAGGATACCACATAACGCTCTGAACACTGTGGTTAAAACAAAGACTCTGAACTGGATCGGGATTAAAATAGCTGATACCCGATCCACCGGCATCCCTACTTTTGATGCATGTACATAAAAATATTACCGATTTTTTATGATGTGTTTAATACTGGTTATACTACTTGGTGATAAGGCTGGCAGCTATTTTAAAAGGCTAATATGCTAAACCTTTCTGATACGAGCATTTAAAAAAAGTGGCGTATACACTATTCCGGATTTGGGTCTCTACAGCAATGATTTTCTATATAGCACACAGCCCAAGTCATGGAACTGTGGCTTCTACATCAAAACAATGTACTAAACAACTGTATGAAGGAATGAAGTATGCCACCCGTGGATGAATATAAATAAATGGCTTTATTGGATTTTTAGTGCCTTAATTTTGAACAGAAGTTATTATTTCATTGGCAGCAGGGAGCCATGCGGGACTCCCATTCTCTCAACTCACCAAGCTAAATAGCCATGCATGCTCATGTTTAGAGGCAAGGCACCTAGAACCTAAAAAGCCTCAAAATTGGCTGTAAAAGCAGGTTATGATACCCCCCCAAGGAAGAAACATGGCTATCAACACGGCATCACTCCTTTTTACCTCC
This sequence comes from Salminus brasiliensis, assembly GCF_030463535.1. Taxonomy (NCBI): domain Eukaryota; kingdom Metazoa; phylum Chordata; class Actinopteri; order Characiformes; family Bryconidae; genus Salminus; species Salminus brasiliensis. Next base: position 4,639,337 of record NC_132881.1, on the reverse strand, counting down.
AACATCAAATCCAGCACTTCCTGCTGTCACCAGGCCGACAGCGATGCCCGGTATCAGATGGGCAATTACAACGTAATACGCAAGACATCTCTCGTTAGCTAAAAATGAATCACTTTCGGGCTTCTCACAGGCCGAGTAAGTCGGTAGCTGATGTGTTGTTGGAGACGGATGAGTGTTCAGACTCCTAGCCAGCCTCCAGTCCTTACCCTGACCCAGAACCTTGACTAGATGAGCTGACAAGAGCAGCAATTAAGATTAGCCTTCTCAGATAACAATAATAAAGATAAAGCCACTGACATTCCTTCTCTTTTCCCTGGGGAAACAACAAAGAGCGCTTTCGCCTTCATAAAACTGCCAAAGTGAAGATGTTTTGTCTTCATAAAGGTTGCTTGGACGAGTTCCCTGAATTTGCCTGCCTTCGCTAATCTCTCGAAGAAAAACACGCAAAACCGCGAGGATCTACGCAAACATCGCTTCGAATGACGGCCCTCCACCGGCCAAGAAAAGCCTCCGGCCTCGGAACGAGACGCCACGTCAAATAACGAAGGCGTTTCGCCGGGGTCGGCGCGGCGCGAGGACAGGAGGATTTGGAGGAAGAGGACACTGGGGCGAAGCGGAGAAGCACTGAGGCGAGGGCTGGCAGCGCCACTGAAGGGAGCCCAGGAAATGACCATGAACTAGCAAAGCGCTGACGAGCAGATTTGTGCAATCAGGGGAAGCGGCGAGATAAGACTTGCACTTGGCATTCTCCAGTTGTCTCATTACCGAAGCTAATGAGGGCCTTTGCGCTGAAAATCTAAAACTCCAGTCCTTTGAAACGTCTCAACCGGCTTCCTCCCCCTCACGCTTTAATTAGGTCCTCACAGTGCCATTTCACAGACGTGTTGCTAACGCGGTCTCGGCGGCGGGTGAGGAAAGCCATTTTCAGAACTGTGTTAACCATTTAAACATCATTTCAGTCTCCCCTCGCGCAAGGTAAACGCTCCTCCGCGCCCGACATAATGACAACAACCACTACTACAATTACGACAAAGCCAGACACGCCACCTCCTGCCCTGAGCTTGACCTGTCACACCAGCGACAAACTACACGCTTCTCACAACGGCATTTCCAATTATTGAAAGAAGCGCACCAGCTTGTTCAGTGGCTCCAAAAAAAAAGAAAAAAAAAAGGAAAGAGAAAGGGAAGCACGTTAATAACATCACACCATTTCAAATTACACGTAGATCAAAGAAGATGAGCAGCTATTTCAATCTGTTAATTAGATAAATGGTAGTTGAAGCAGAGTGTCACGAGTCATATCGTGGCAGAGATCAGCGTCATGTGCTGCTGTGTCAAATCGCACTGCAATAAATCATTAATTAAAAGTTCTGGCAAGTTGGAACTTTTCTTTTACATCTAAACATATAAAAAAAAGAGGCATCACTCAGCAGCTGCTTAGACTGCAGCTGTGCATGCTGCATGCATCCCAACGCTCACAAGTCTGGAATCTCAGGCCTTTAATAGTATTTAAGCAAGATAAACGTGTCAGGTAGTTCTGATCCGGATGGTCCTGTACAACTTCACAGGCTGGACACACCTGGACACACCTGGTTGAATGAGAGCTGATCACTGATCTGATCATTGATCATATTTTTGCTTTTTAAAAGGGGACACTGGGGACACCATAGTTAGGATGCCATAGATTTCTGGAGGACTTTCAAGTAGGCCTGAGTTGTAGGTTGAACTGAAAGGAGATGAGATGGTTATAAAGGCTTTAAAGGTTATTTACTGGTTCTGCTTAACGAGTTATTGTGTATATATTAATTAACATTAACTGTAACTGCATGGTTTGGGAGGTATTTTTATCCTCACACGGACACACACACAGCCACAGTCCTACAAATTAGGCCTACTACGGTGGATACCCATGTGTCCCCAGTGAAAATGTTTTTAGTATTTTAATATGAAGATCAGCACACATTCAACCAGGTGTGTCCATTTATTTTACTGCAACTGTGTGTGGATATATATATATATATAAATGAATATAGTAAAAAATATCTATAATTGACAATATTATAAATCTCACAAAATAAACATACATTTTAAAATGATATAGATATTTTGTCCCGGTCCAGTGAATACCAGTGACTTAACAGGAGAGGAGGCAAAACTCTTCTTAACTTTGTTTATTCCAAGTCATTTAGAGTATTTCTATTGGTCCAGGGTTCAAACCATGGACAAAAAAGTCAAAAAAAGTCAAAAAATAAAAAAATTAAAAAAAAGGAGATACATGTTTTTCATTGTACAGCAGCGAGAGCAACCTACTACACTCTTAGTACTACACAAATGCTTGAAATACTGCAATACCTCTCAGAAAACAGCTTGTAATATTTAGATTTAGTAGATCGAGATTGAGTGCGGATACAGGAATGCTTAAATGGATCGGATATCAGCTAGGCCTGACTGATCCAGCTCAAATCCTTGGCTTTTACCCCTGTGTTACCTAGGTGTTTGAACAACGTGCCCTCTAGCATCCTGTAGATGCCACACAGACAGGCATCATTCCCAGCATTTAGCAGCAAGAAGAGTTTTTCAAGGTATTAAAGTGGTATAGAGTCTGCAGTGTGACACTACTTTACAGTTTGACAACATCTGAGGGACACATCATTAGTCCAGGTGAAGGGCTGCATGATATTATTGGGGGGACTTAATGATCCAACAGGTCATGATTATTAATTATGCACTCTGTGTATCAAAGACTGGAGTAAAACAAATGGCACTGGGCAGATCCAATCAGCAGCTGCAGATTTTTCTGTTGTATCCATTGTGCCCGACATTGCACATTCTGCGATGTGACTCCATATACTGTGCAGTCCTACCAGGCTTAGGTATGTAGAATGTGAGAATGCAGCTATAAACAGGTAATTGGACAAACTCAGTGTCAGCCAATACTCAGTAAGGCACCCACGTGCATTAGGGTGGGCTATGCACACCGTAAGCGTAACACTACAGCAGTAACAGAATCAATGCCCCTCTTCTTCTTTTCAACCCCTAACTGATATACATGACAACTTACAGATTCTCTTGTGTTCTTCTTGCCTTGCTTCTTCTCCGGGGAGGTCTTTTTCCTCTGGCTCAGGTCCTCATTACTGATGGGCTTTTTCGTGTTCTCACTGCAAAAACAGAACAAAGAGAAAGCACCTTCTTTCAGTCTGACGAGGCATAAACCAAACCTTACCGGCGAAAAAGGGAAGGTAGATAACAACCAATTCTCCAGAAACCGACACGATCTAGGAGGGGTTGAACAAGCAGCGGTAAACACAGGCACAGCAAAGCATAGCTGCTGACCTATAAAATAAGCTTCATTATCATCAAACTGACCTCAATAATCTCATATCCTGACTGAGGTGTCAAACACAGCGACGTGGTCTTGGCCCACTGACAGGAAGTGAGGGGCAGTTAGGCGCTTTTTTTTCCCCCTCCCACACTCTATTGATGCGTCTATTTTCCGTTTCCCAACAATCGCTGTGGTCACCTACCTAGGCGGGGATGCCGCGCAGTAGTTCGAACGTGTGAGCGAGCATTATCTAAGTCAACAGGGCTTCCTGTGGACCCTTTCAGAAACGGCGTTTCCGAGAACTAATGAAGGAGTGTAATATTATAAGCCGCAGTAGCTACGCTTCCGTTAATTGCTGTGCAAACCGCCCATCAGACCGACTTCAGCGGTACAAGCGCTTTACTTACGGGGGAATTTCACTGACTCTTCAAATGTAAACAAAGTCTTTCAGAGCGCGATGGCTGTGAAACGGTTCACTGTAGTCGACTCGGATCTCTGTACGGCGGTGGTGAATGGAGCCAGACGTCGCCAAGACGACAACACAACACAAATACAGCCTCTTTATTTACTGTCCAAAACCACCAGCAAACCGCCACGTGTCTTCAGAGTTTTATGTTGCAACATCCAGCCAAGCCTTGCCCCAGTCTTGGCCGTGTTCGCTCCCTTGTTTACATTGTCTCCTCATGTTGGCCATGTGCTCCTTTGTTTTGGTTTGGTTAGGTTCTCCCTGCCCCACCTTTGTCATTCCCTTCAACTGTGTGTTATTTGTAGCCCTGCCCTCTTCTCATTGGTCCCAGGTGTTTCTCGTCTGCGCTCGGTGTATGTATATATACACACACGCTGATGAACCAAAACATTAAGATGATGCGAATAATGTTGATTACCCCATAACAACGGTGCATGTCAAGGCCTGGGATGCATGTTAGACAGTAACTGAACAGCTGGTTGTGTTATGTGTGTGTGTGTGTGTGTTGGGGGGGGGGGGGGGGGGGGATCAGTTGTGAAGATCTGAGCTCAACTGTTATGTCTAGACGACTGGGAGATGGGGGAGAGCATCTCCAAAACGGTAAGGCTTGTGCGGTCTGATAGGGGACAAATAAAAAAAACAGCGACATTGTGTAAGCCTCATCAATGTGTCTGGACAACCAAGGCCATCTAACATGGGCAGAACAGACAGTCGCATAGCTGCAGACCAGTCAGAATGCCTATGCTAACACCTGTCCACCATCAAAAGACCCTACAATCGGCACACTAGCATCTGGACTGGACCTCAGAGCAACAATAGGAGGGTGTCTGGTCTGATGAGCCTGGTTTTCTTATCATATATATATATGATAAGAAAACCAGGCTCATCAGACCAGATATATACCATATATATATGTATGTATATATATATATATATATATATATATATATATATATATATATATATATATATATATATATATATATATATATATAGCATGGCCAAGACCTCACATGCCAGTCAGATCCATCTTGCAACTGACAGAAGTGGAAGCATCTGCTGTAACGTCAGAGTGAGCTTTTTGGTGGTTGGCAGAAGACCATGAGCATATCTGTCAGGTGGTCTTAACTGATGTTTACAGCCTCCTTTGTTTAAACATGTCTTTTCGTCATTCGATGTTTGCTTCTGGATGTTGCTCCTTATGTGTTTACAGTTTTTCTGCACTGGACTGTAGTTGAAGAGCCGTTCTACAGTGTACCGGTTCAGTAAGTCAAGCCAGCCGCACTGAATTTTAACAACTTGACGTTAAAGTGAGGCTCTCCCCCCGGCTGTGGCCTCCTCCATGACCTGTGAGTCGAAGGTGGAGGAGCGGATGAGTGGCCTGTCAGGCCAAAGCCAGATAAGTGCTTAATTGAGTGGTCTATCTCTCCATCAGTTAACACTATTAGGGCTGAAACAGGCCCTGTTAGCCCAGCCTGCTTGGACAAAATGACGCCTAATGAAGCTGATAAAATCTTCCTAATGACACACCTTCTCCTCTGATTAAACAGGGACTTCTGGACCATCTCCACTGTCGAGCAGCTGGCTACGAATTTCAAGCAGCTCAAGAGTGAGAGCTCTGATGTTCCAGAAAGCGTTCTGAACACAGGATGTGGTGGACAAAACAAAACAATCAACCCATTTGTTTTGTGTTTTGTTTTTTTTTTTTTTATACTGCGGTTTCTTTTAAAAAAAAGAACAACGAAAAAAATATAAAGAGGTGTGTTCAGGGACAGGACACACTGTAATAGATAAGCAGGTGTATGTTTGGAATATGAGAAGCTGTAAATGATTTCTATTCCAGTACCTGGGCATGTAGTGTGGGAGGAAGGGGTTGGTGTCACTGGACGACTCTGAGGTGAACGGGTTCGGAGATCGAAGGTCTCCCGAACTGCCTGAGCGTCCTCCGTTGCCCGCCTTCCGTCCTTCTTTCTTTCCCGTCACTCGCTCCAGCAGGCTGACCTTCTCCTTCTTCTCCTTCCGCTCCGGCCGGTCCCAGTCTCCTTCGAAGGGGTTGCCTTTGCGTGGAAGCGTGGCGTACTTCTGCGGCATGTGGTCGCCGATGTCCGTGAAGGGGTCGCTAGCCGCCTCGCCGTCCTGGTAACCGGGCACCTCGCTTTGAGAGCGCCTGTGCGGGCCAACCCCACCTTAGCAAAAAGAGAGACGGTCAGCAGCACTGGAATAGTTTAATGGAAGATGGCATTTATAGCATTTCCTCGTTTTATGGAAGGTCGATCGGTGTATTAGAGCCTACTGCGCCTCCTATGAAGCTAATGTAGCTTACAATTAATGAAAGCTTAGCTACCAGAAGGATGCCACAGCTAAAAACAGAAGTAGAAAAAGCCTGAAATGTTATCCTTACAGTAACAATGCAATACAATACAGTTTTATGACGTTGATAGACACTGATAGACAAGCAACATTAGCCTCACAGCTTCATAGCACAACTGTAAAAAAGCTTTGGACACCAGAAGTCTTGACGGATTGACTACATTTGGAGAAAAGCAAAAATATGTAAATGTGTTGGTTTCTATGACTTCACAAAATAATTCATTCAGAGAAGGGCCACTTTCACAGCTTAGCTTCCATGTATGTTTATATACAGATTTATATAAATTCATTTATCAAAAAAAAAAGAAAAAAAAACATGAAATATTTGAATTATTTGAAATATATTATATTGACCAAAATAACTAAATTAGAATTGGTTAATTAAGCTGTAATTCTTTTTTCAGTAAAATTTCGGTTATCACACAATCATTAATGCTTTCATTTTTACCAAATGATACTACTGCAAAAAAATTAAAGTACTCATGATTATCTGATGAACTTAGTCTTGTGTAAAAATGTTTTTTTTTTCTAAGACTTAATTAATAAATGGGTTAATTAAGCCACAAAACTGTAAATATTTCTATGTTTTAATGTAAAATCATTAATGCTTTCAGCCAATAATTAATGCTTTCATTTTTTGGCTCATGATCATTTGATAAACAGAACATCTTAATTATTAATCAGTTGTAATTTTGCCTATATTGGAAAAGTTTTAATATTGATAACAGAAAATTAAAACTGGTCAATAAGGATGTAAAACTGAATTTTTCCTCTTTTTTATGTTTTTTTTTTTCCTAATGCAACAATCATATATGTTTTAGTGGTTTTGCTAAACCATAACCTGGTATTTGGGACTGTAAACCTACACTTGCTATTGGTGTTCAAATCAAAATTGTGTTACTGTAAGAACCGGACTTGGCAGACTGTGAATAGACTGTGCACCCCCCTTACCACTCTCTTCTATGGAGTTCATGGAGTCCAGCTTGGGCCTGAAGTGGGTTCCTATCAGGTCCGACATGGAGTGGGCAGCAGAGAGTTTCTGAGTTCCGGCTAAGAGAGAGCGCTTGGGTCTGGGCTCCACCGGGCCAGCTGAGAGGTGCAGATGCTGGTTGGGCAGGCCCTGGGGAAGCTGAGGGTCGGTCTCGCACTGCGGCGAACGGGGCAGGATGGCAGACGACGTGTCAGAGAAGGCACCGTCATGTTTGCGGCCCTTCATCTTTTCCTTGAGCTTGGAGAAAGGCGAGCGCGGCTTGTCCCGCATGGAGAGGTCGAACATGCTGGCAGTCATGTTGTTCCTCATGAACTGGATGCTCACCTGGATCTTCCCCCTCTCTTTCCTCTTCTTGCCAGCACGAGAGTCTAGGGTGTACCAGCTAACAGAGGAAAAAGGGACAGGGGGGGGGGGTACATTTATATATGTATATATATAGATATTATTTCAGAACACTGCATGAATTACTACATCTCAGAAGATATTATTATTATTATTATTATTATAATACAGGAATAGACATAAACATACATATTTATATTTAGCTCCACTCTCTCTCAGACTATACCTGTCTCATAAATGTACATATCAAAGAATTTCCACAGATCCCTCCTGTCTTTGTATATTCTATATTTTGTTTGTTCAGTATGTATATAGTTTTGTTCTCCTGTAGAGCATCAACCTGAGCCTCACCACAAGCATTTCAATGCATAAATGTCCTGACATGTTGTGCAAATGACACATAAACCTGAAACTTAATAATAATAATAATAATAATAATAATAATATTAAATAAAAAAATATTTTAAAAATCATTTTAATATAAGTCACATTTTCAGCCACTCCTTATTCTTGCTGGGGAAAATACTGTAAAATTACTTTATTCAAGAAGTGTATAAATCAAATCACGACATAAAGCTGAATCCTATCCCTAACTCAAGCTGAAATTAATTAAGTTAATTAATTAAGTTTTAAAACATGAATATTTACATTTTAATACCAATATAATACAACACAATTAGTTTGTCTGCATATAGCCTAGTTTTCCAGAATAATCTGACGAACAGCCAATTGGCCCACACTGGCACCATCACCTTTAGTCTCATTAACCCTTTAGACCCCTGTTCATAACAACACTACGGTCATAATTAACATCAGTTTTACAGACCCCAACACAGATCCTGGTGGGACTCCACAAGATACAGGCTTGCCTGAACTTGACTTTTGTGCTGTGGACGCAGGAAAGGGTTTCTTTAGATGATGATGATATTTTTTGTGGAGATCATATTAGTGCAGGTGTCGACGCACTGTAGTTTTGTAGTGTTTGTTTAAAAATAATCATAAAAAGATTATAATAAACTACTAATGCAACATTTACTAATTCATTTATGCATGCTTGGTGACGAGAAAACGGTAAATGTACACAGTTAGAAATCAAGTGTAGACTATTAGTGTTATAATGCCTCAGGTGGGGGAAGAAAACTGAGATGTATAGCTTGATAAAACTGTCCATTTCATTACACCTCAGCCTCCCCGTTGGATGAAGCCCCCACAGTGGAAAGTGTCTCTTTCGGGGCCGGCTCTGAATGTATAAATTCATTATTTAAAAGAAAAAGAGAGAGAGAGAGAGAGAGAAAGCACGGCAAGGGGGCAACGTGTTTGTCTGCTGAGAAACTCAATTTCACTTCACACAAATCCACAGGCTAGTCCATTTGAAAGCCTTTCCCCGGCCTGAGAACGCATATTATAGCAGGGATAAACATAATTCCCTGGTAACTGCATTGGTTCGGGACACATAAAGAATGTGAAGTAATACACCCCTGTCTAGGCCATTCCCCAGCTTCTGTTTGCTTAACCTCGAGTGCTTTCTCTTCTGGAAGTAATGTGATTGATGCCATAACTCTGTGAAAAGAAGGTGACATTTGCACAAATCTGGCCTTTGTTCGTTCGCGGCTTACACCGAGATTCGGAGATTAGAAAAGGAAGAATATTTCTGGGTAGCAACATAAATTACCGGAGGGTACGCTGCCATAAAAAGCTCTTTTTCCAAAGCCGCTTGGACAGCCTTTTTCTAATTCAGACTCGGGGTGAATCGCATAAAACACCGCCAGGGTGAGAAACGGTCTGTTCCGACCCAAAGCTATGTCAAACCGACATGTTAAGTGGAGTGAAGAGTCGTTTACTTCTCTGCTGTACGCTTTTCATGTGCGCCGGGAGTCCTGATTGCTTTTCAAGCTCAATGGTTTTCACACATGTGTAGATGGAAAACACAGAGATTGAGATTTCGGCCCTGTTTCCTGGTTTGGTCGACTGACAACTCACACATTTACACTTTTTTTTATGTGTTTACTACAAATCTACACTCATTCGCTTCAATTCAATTCTGTACACATGACTCATTTACAGAACGAAAGCAAGACCTAAAAGTAGACGTCTGCATCGGTGCTTAAAGGGGAAGTCCACCTACGTTTAAAACTTCCTGCATAATTGAATAACTGCGATTTAAGCAACCAACCAACCTCATTCCGGTGGCTTGGTGTGAAATAATTCATTGTGGAGAGACAGACTCATTTCTTTATACTGGTAGTGAATGAAAGCAGGGGTCCTGATGACTACAATGCAATTACAGTCATTTTATTTACTTTCCAGAACCACCAGTGAATCTCCACAGGTCCTCTGACTGACTTGGAGTCAAAACCACCTACAGGGCCATATATATATATATATATATATAAAAATAAGCTTATAGGCTTATTTAGGCCAAATGTTTGTTGTATTATAGGTTAGTATTGGCTTAAGCATCATGTTGTGTATTCATAACTTCTACTGGAGGCAATCAAATTTTTAGATGCCACCACTGACTTTCCATGTTTCTCTACAATCAAGAGTTTTTTGCCAAACCACCTTAAATTAATATGTTAGGGATGTCACGATATTACACATTTTGGTATTTTGTTAAATTGGTAAATTCTTTGATCAATTAAACTAAATATTATTCAGTTTAAAAAAAAAAAGCTTTTAAAATAAAAAAGGTTTTCTAAATTAATCTAATCATAATAAGTCTTATGTAATGTTGTAGGATGATTTTATTCAAATATATTTGATATTTTATTATACCTTTATTTGCCTACAAAGTATTCATGGGAGACATTCACCCATACCAGATGTTATCTCCAGGTGATCCTAGGCTAATTCGATAGATCTTAATTTGAGACGTACACATGAACTAAATTTAGATATTTGCATGAATTTAACCACGTTTTAACCAAGACTGCACTCCCACCTCTAATGGTTTAGTTCTCTTTGCTTGTAAAGACTATAAAACAGTACATTTTTGTTGGAACTTTTGTTGTGAAAATGTCATAATTTTGATGAGTTTGATTGCTGATTAGATTGACAGTTTTTTATAATAATAATAATAATAATATATAATAATTGACAGTAGTCCAAATGAAAAACCTGAATACCCTTTAATATTTATTTGTTGTATTCGTTATGCATTTATTAGCTCATTTGTTTCTATCGCTTTTTAAAAGCTGGAATATTCTGATATTTAGGGAGCAAACAGGTCTCAAGTATGTCTGTCATGTTTTTTGAATTTTGATATTGAACAAAGCATCTAAATCACTTAATTATGTGGAAATAAAAGAAAGAAATGAACGAAATCCCTCTTTAACTACTATAAATATGATGGAAGCCAATGTAACAGAAGTAATGGCACCCATAAGCATTTGTGGGCTTCTGTGGGACTGTTTGACTCAAACCTGATTATAAATGGGGTCACACACATACTGCACTTCGGCCAGACCAGCAAATGTTAGCCCCCAATCTGGGCACAATTAGCAACATTTGTCGGTTTTAAAGGACAAAGTGGTCTATAATATTCAGACACAATGCAGCAATAAGCCATTTGCTATCATAAAGAAGCTCCACTGTTCTCCCATTAATCAGTTAATCACAGCCCTCAGAATCACAGAACTATACCGATGGATCACATCCAAGAACAGCAATTGTCTGTAATGTTAGCTGGCTTTTAAGCGTAGTCCTGTGGACCCACTACCCTGCACAAATTCAACTACTCCCTACCACAATACACCTGATCCAGCTCATCAGCTAATCATCAGGCCCTTCCCGAGCTGGATCAGTTATGCTGGGGCAGAGAGTAAAGTACCTGAAGTACACTGCTGATGTGCACCAGCACAGTCAGTAGACGGCTCAGGGTAGTCTTTCAGCCCATCCCCACACACAGAAACCAGACAAGAGAGGACTGAACCTGTCCTCGGGCCCAGAAGGGCAGCTCTGAAGTGCACAGGACGAGATCAGGCCAGGGCCCCTGCCCTTAGTATGCGAGTCAAGGCCAAGATAAACCTCCCTGGGTCCTGAATTCACAACACACTCCTCCTCAGCGTGGGCCGCTGGGAAACGTCCATACAATCAACAAACACAGGTGTGCGATAATTAGGGCCCGTCGAGCCCGACGTCAAAACGGACTCTTACTAGGTGTCAGAAAGAATCCAGGGCCAGCCTGGGACTCCAAGGCCCAAAGGCTTGACGGCTCAGAGGCCGAGGAGGGGCTTGGGAGGGGAGATTTGCGCTCGCGTCAAGCGGGTATCCGCTCGAGTTACGGTAAGACGAAAGCCCCCCTAGGTGTGCTTCCACAGAGCGCTTGAGTAAATAAAATAAAAGCCTGGCAGTGATTATGACATATCGTGCCACTGTCTCTCCGGCTAAGGGAAAAGGCTGTAATGTGCTGGAGAGGTGATGATGTAGCCTGTATGATAATTACCAGCAGATGGGACTCTGAGCTCCACTCTGCGATGGCTTGGAGGTAATTCAATTGCAAACTTCTGCATGACTGACAAACGGCCAGATTATGCCACACGGGAGATTACAGTATTCCATCAGCTGGGGCTTTCCCTCTCTAATGCAGTATAATACACTGTATCGAATTCAGATTGTAAAGAATAAAGGGTGTTAAAAGAGTCTTTGGATGATGGAGTCTATCGATTTGCATCTGCTCCCTTTCTGGACAAAACTTTACATTATTTATTATATTATTATTATTATTATTATTATTATTATATTACACATAGGTCCTTATCATGGAAAAACATAGAAAATTATTTCACTGTCTTTAACTTTGGGCCATTTTATATGCTAATTCAAGCTAATTTTGTGAGGTCAAAATATATATATCAGTATATTAAAATTCAGGCCACAATTAATTTAATTATTAATTATATTAATTTAAATAAATAAATAAATACAATAAGCTGCAGTCTGGACTGTTTGTCAGTGACTCGCAATACAGGGTAGCCAATCAGAAGAGATGGTGATCTACATACATCACTCCAAAAGGGGCACGCTGGCCAAAGCTACAACACACACACATGTATATATATACTACTTGAAATGTAGGATCTAATAGAAATGTAGGACATGGTATCTTCAGAGACCAAACGTTAATATTCAATTAAGGAGCGTATGACTGAACTGCAAATATGCAAGTGCACCAATAATAATAGTATCTGATCTTATAATATCTTATTAAGGCCACACTTGAGGTCACAGCTTCTGGTGTGTACCGCAATAGGCCACATGGCATTGCCCAACAGACTGAAAACATTACCCAACCTTTCACTGACTTTCAGTAGAGAGAAGTCATCTTCTGAAACATACCATTTATGGGCAGATTCGGCCAGCAGACTCTGGAGTACTGATGCACTGTTCTCCTGTGACCTTCGTGAAAACCTTTACCGTTTCTGAACAGTCACTGGACAGTTTGGAGGGGGAAAAAATGGGGCAGAATTGAATGAGAAGAACACCTCTCCAACTGTTAAGCACAGGAGTGGAGGGCTTATGCTTTGGGGTTGTGTTGCAGCCAGTGGCAGGTGGGAATGTTCCATACAGCTCAAAATTCAGTGCAGAAAATAAATATAATTAAAAAATAGAAATGTAGGACATGGCCTCTTCAGTTCAGAGAGTAAACGTGACTATTAAATGAAGTGATATGACTGAACTAGATCACCGCAAATATGCAAGAGCACTAACAGAAGGTTTAAATTTCCAAAAAAAAAAAAAACAGACGTCATATTTATCAGATATATCTCCTGCAGTTTTTAATAACTATGCCACACGTGACCTGAGAAATAAATTACAGGTCTCTACAGACTCCCTTACCGTTTTATTTGACTTCTCTAAATCAAAAAGAGAACTGGGGACTACAGATGGCTACATTTACAGCTGAAGGGTAACAACACATGCACAGAAATAGTCCGCGCTGCCTCTGCGTCGGTCACACAGGAACGAACGTGCAGCTGCGCGAATGCTTCACTGATCATGCATCCAAATACTGATGTGGGTTAGGCCTGGTCAAACAGGGCCTACAGGGCGTAATACGCCTGATAGTCACTGAGGCCAGACAAACCGGAAAGGAAATCTGTGCCTGCATGTTCAGAACTACTGTCGTCACCAGACTCGTTCATCTGCTCACAGGCTTTTCTGCTCTTCTCATCGTTCCGGTCATACAACGACGAGAGTACGTTTCTGGCCCTGCCGGTTTCCCTCCCTCCCACTGTGTGTACTTTTACATGACAATAATTTTAGGAAGGTAAATGGTCATAATTGTCTGACTGCCTTTCTAATCACATACTGTAAACGGCCTGAGGTCACCGATTAACACTGACACTGAGAGCGAGAGTATTAGGCAGGAATTAGCCAACGTGGAGGGTGGAGAGCCAAAACAACATGGACTACTGTATCTACTGTATCTACTGTATCTGATGGGTCAGTGTTTTTACTGAAACTGTAAAATATCTGAGACCAGGTTTATCATCTTGTAAATGTTACGATTTAATAAATATTACAATTGGACTAAAGAAGGTATATGGGTAGTAAAGCAGGGGTTCAGGAGAGCACCTTTTATCATACTATACTGGAGACAGGCTTGCTTGAGAGTTAGGAACAGAAGATTTAGGAGCCCCTCAGAGTTTAAGGGGTTAACAGGAATGACCATAACGCAAACTGAACATTCAGATGAAGTTTAAAGCTCACTTCAATAATAATTATCTTGCGGACAGTGATTTAGCCTGAGATGACCAGACTTGCACTCAGGCCATAATCATCTGACAGCTCAAGCACTCTAACGAACTTCTGCTATCGACTGAGCGTCCGCCGACTGCGTGGAAGAAAACTCCCCAGTTGCGTTGGTGGTCTGTTGTTGAGAAATCGGGCATGCCACTGATGACACAGGATGCTTGCAAGAATGAGGTGGACAGCCTACACACCGCTTGAGCGTAGAGAGGGGGGGAAATCACACTGATTCAGTGCTGAAATGTGACCGAAACGTGGGTGGGGCCTGGTGCCTGGAATTACAGGGTAGACTGACCAAGCACATCAACCACCAACACCTAACAGTGTTAGTATATTATCATATAAATAAGTATCAGTGTCACATATTTCAGGATTGAGACTGTGCTGTAATAGCTCTGCATGTGTGATTAACAGAGTGTTTCAGCGATGGTCACGCTGCAGTGTGTGAACCCCTGTGGTTTGATAGGAGCTGGCTCAGAAGTCGCTCAGATTGCTCACTAGTGGAACGTCCTTGCTAAAATCAGACGTATATAAAGTTTAAGAACGTGTGTGTTCATTCCTCTGGTGTCAAGGTGGGCTTTAGGGGTCAAATAAAGTGTCCTAAAGCTCAAGAACTTAGCAGCAGCCTTCTGCAATCAACAAGGATGGAGGTATTAGGTATTTACATTACTGTACAGTCCTTAAAAATGAGGCTAGTCATGTCTAGAGCACCCCTGGCCGAAATCCAGCACTGACCTAAGCACCGGTCTGTGCCGTAAAAAGGATTAGGCTGATGGATTTAATGAGATTACTTGGTTGGTTACTACTTTCGTTGATACTGTCCACAGTCCTGCAATACACTCCTAAGCATCTGCTTTGAGATGCCGTGTTACTGCCAGGTTTCTTCACCTACCCGGGTCGCCCAGTCCGGCCCACCTCACTCTCAGACGCTCCCGAATGCCTTCCTCACCTGGCTCAGGTCTGAAGCTAGACTACTTACTTGATTTTCCTCCTCTCCTTGTTGTCGAAGATCTCGTTAAGGTTGATGCTCTTCTGGCCCAGGAACTTGTCCATCCCGACCAGAGAGCGGTGCATGACTATGAGACACAGTTCGTAGACTTCGGGGTTGCCCTCCATCAGCAGACCCGGCAGCTCGAAGGAGGCCTCCTCTCTCCATACCGGGCTCAGCGTCTTCTCCGCCACCGAGGTGGAGTACTTCTCCTTGCCCAGCTGGATGATGGTGTAGGCGTCGTTGGTGCCGTTCTTGCCCTTCGACTGGAGCTCGGACGCTTGGAGGACCGTCACTTGGACGTGAGTGGGAAACCACTTCTGGGACTGCTCTGCTAGGGACATTGCGCTGTTGTTTGATGGACTGCGACTGGGACTGGGAACCAACTCAGATCGAATCTCCGGGCTGCTTCATTCCTGATCAGGTCTGAGAGGGCTGCATGACTCGACGTTACAAGGACGGCATTGGTGGGTATGTTAGGAGTGGAGGCGGTGGAGGTAGCCTACATGGTCCCTCCCTTGCTCTTCATCCAGGAGGAATCCTACGAGCATCTTATGGAGGCACAGCGGAGGCTCCACACCAGGAACCTGACATGGAAAGGAGAGAAACACAAAGCTCAGGAAAGGACCCTGGACCAAAAACAAGCTGCCGGCGTCTATAATAAAGCCTAATTCAGCCATTTCTGTTGGAAAATAGTGAGAAAATGACCAAATTCTTCATTCTAGCTATGAAACACCCCCCTGACTAAGCTTTTGACCATACATTTGACCATAACAAATAAAGATATATGAGCAGATGTGAGTAAAAACACATTAACTCGTGATATCCAGCTAATATTTGCATTAGGAGCTCAGGTCTTACTGTCAACACATGAAGCCATACTCCTAGTTTACCTCCCTCCCATGTTTTCCGTTGAAACGCAGCAAAACCACCGGCAGCGGATTACCGTCCGGCCCCTCCCGGTTGTCCACGTCTCGCTTGAATCGCCGTTTCTTGTTTATTTGTATTAAAAAACAGATAAATAACAACAAACCCCCCCAAACACGCGCAGGGTCCCCTCAGAAATGTGCCCCGTTAAAGCCTGCCCTTCTCTCCGCTTCCTCGTGCCTCATTTCCGATGACGCAGCCCGATGGGGGCGGGGCCAGAGCGCCGCGCCCGTTGCCGTGGAAACTGCGAAGTTGCTGTGTTCACACCTTCAGACTGTCCGGGGTGTTTTTTTTTAGGGGGGCTGGAGGTCAGGAAGGGTCTTTTACCTGCTCCCAGGAAGGCTGCTGTGCATCCCGTGCTGCATGCTCGCACGCTGTGAGCTGTTCCCTTTTCTCTTCTGTGCGCGTGCTCACTCCTCCCGTTCACTTTCCGCGCGCCTTTTCGTTTTGTGAATGAACAGCATGTCTACAGTAGAACAGCAAATGAACAGCATGCAATCGGTATAAAAGACAATGGACAGTATGTCTACAGTAGAACATGTTTATGCACATGTACAGCAAAACAACAAATGAACAGCATGCCTACAGTAGAACAGCAAATGAACAGCATGCCTACAGTAGAACAGCAAATGAGCAGCATGTCTACAGTAGAGCAGCAAATGAACAGCATGCAATCTGTATAAAAGACAATGAACAGCATGCCTACAGTAGAACATGTTAATGCATATGTACAGCAAAACAACAAATGAGCAGCATGCCTACAGTAGAACAGCAAATGAACAGCATGCCTACAGTAGAACAGCAAATGAGCAGCATGCCTACAGTAGAACAGCAAATGAGCAGCATGCCTACAGTAGAACAGCAAATGAGCAGCATGCCTTCAGTAGAACAGCAAATGAACAGCATGCAATCTGTATAAAAGACAATAGACAGCATGCCTACAGTAGAACAGCTAATGAACAGCATGCCTACAGTAGAACAGCAACAGAACAGCATGCAATCGGTATCAAATACAATGGACAGCATGCCTACAGTAGAACAGCTAATGAACAGCATGCCTACAGTAGAACAGCAACAGAACAGCATGCAATCGGTATCAAATACAATGGACAGCATGCCTACAGTAGAACAGCTAATGAACAGCATGCCTACAGTAGAACAGCAACAGAACGGCATGCAATCGGTATAAAAGACAATGGACAGCATGCCTACAGTAGAACAGCTAATGAACAGCATGCCTACAGTAGAACAGCAACAGAACAGCATGCAATCGGTATAAAAGACAATGGACAGCATGCCTACAGTAGAACAGCTAATGAACAGCATGCCTTCAGTAGAACAGCAAAAGAACAGCATGCAATCGGTATAAAAGACAATGGACAGTATGTCTACAGTAGAACATGTTTATGCACATGTACAGCAAAACAACAAATGAACAGCATGCCTACAGTAGAGCAGCAAATGAACAGGATGCAATCGGTATCAAATACAATGAACAGCATGCCTACAGTAGAACAGCAACAGAACAGCATGCAATCGGTATCAAATACAATGGACAGCATGCCTACAGTAGAACAGCAACAGAACAGCATGCAATCGGTATCAAATACAATGGACAGCATGCCTACAGTAGAACAGCAACAGAACAGCATGCCTACGGTAGAGCAGCAACAGAACAGCATGTAATGTGTATAAAAGACAATGAACAGCATGTCTACAGTAGAACATGTTTATGCATATGTGCAGCAAAACAACAAATGAACAGCATGCCTACAGTAGAGCAGCAAATGAACAGCATGCCTACAGTAGAGCAGCAAATGAACAGCATGCCTACAGTAGAGCAGCAAATGAACAGCATGCCTACAGTAGAGCAGCAAATGAACAGCATGCAATCGGTATCAAATACAATGGACAGCATGCCTACAGTAGAACAGCTAATGAACAGCATGCCAACAGTAGAACAGCAAGTGCACAGCTCGCACAGCAGAAAAGCAAATGAAAAGCATGTTTATGCACACATGAAAAGCATGTCTGCGAAAGCACAGCAAGTGAAGAGCAAGTGAAGAGCAAGCATTCGGAAAGTGAAGGGGAAAAGCGAACGAACAGCACGCTTAAATTAGAAAAGCAAATGAACAGCAGGAAAACCGGCGAATGTCATGCAAACCATAGAACAGAAAAGGAACAGCCTGCAAACAGCAAAATTTGCAGGTAGAACCCATGTTTTTACCTATGTTTCCACACACTGTTCACCTGCTGCATTTATACATTCTGATCCTAGCTTGTCACTTTCTGAACGAATGCTGTTCATCTGTGGTTCTACCGTAGGCTGTTTGCATGTAATTTATTCAGTTTTTTTAAGGAATATGAAAGCACAAACATGCTGTTCACTTTCTGTCCCATCTTTTCTGCAGTGTGTGCTGCTCATTTGCTGTTCTACTGTAGGCATGCTGTTCATTGTCTTCTATACCGATTGCATGCTGCTCATTTGCTGTTCTACTGTAGGCATGCTGTTCATTGTCTTCTATACCGATTGCATGCTGCTCATTTGCTGTTCTACTGTAGGCATGCTGTTCATTGTCTTGTATAACGTTTACATGCTGTTCATTTGCTTTTCTACTCTAGGCATGCTCTTCACTTGCTGCTCTACTATAAGCATGCTGTTCATTTGCTGTTATGCAGAGGCATGAGAAGTGTCCTGGACACACAGTGAGGCGCATACTACAAGGTACACTACAGATCCATGGCATTAAGGACCACCTCCAGGGCTGCACAGGCAGGGCAGATCAGTGGCTGCTCTTGCCAGTGGTGGGTAAATCACACGGTCGTGCTGACTGATAGGTTTCTGAATGAGGCCGCCGACATGCAGATAAGTGGCTCATTTGAATAAGCACACACACACACAAACACACACACACACTCACACCACCCACTTGACAAGTACGCACTAAACCAAACACGCTTTTTCCCCCCCGACACTTTTTTTATTATTTTTTTTTATCGGGCCTGTCATGAGTGCAGATTGTGTGTACATACCGGAGTTGGAGGCATGAGCTGGGCCCATCCGTCACACATAGATTATAAGTCTTATCTGGAGTGTATCTCCAAAAGAAAATGGGTTCGGCTTAGTGAAATATTAGGTCATATACAATGTGTTTCTGACAGTTTCAAACGAGGAGGAGCCTCTCGCGCCGCGCCATTTTCAGTCAGGGCCCATCTCAGACGCCAGAAAACAGCTGGGAAACCTCTCCATAAGCAGAAAAAAGCCCTCTTATGAGATCATGTGGGTGAGGATAATGTACGAAACTGGAGGGTGGGGGTGGAGGGGGTGGGGCAACGGTTGCATATCTCACTTTTGTGCAATGCTGTTCTTAAGACAATAACTCTCTCTCTCTCACTTACTCACTCTCTCTCTCTCTCTCTCTTTACTCCTCGATTTCTCGCCGAGTGAAATAGTGTCACTGCTCGGAGAGTGGACGGCGCCAGGGGTCACGGCCCCCATCCTTAATTTGACAATTTGTCAAACACTTTCATGTATTACCTTCTAAGACCATAATATGCTTCCCTGCCTCTGGAGTGGGATAAAAAAAAAAAATCCAAAAAAAAAAAAAACATAAAAGGCCCCACATTCCAACCTCACCTGCTTCCTTTTATTGTTTCCCTCTGATAGAGTATATAAAGGGGTGGTAGGAAAAAAAAAGAGTCATAAATTAGCCCCCGAGTAACGTATGGCCTCGGTCCACTTTCCAGAGGAATGATGTTGGAGCCCATAAACTGTCCAATATACAACAGGAACCTGTATTGCATAGCAGCGGGGTCCACATGTTGAACGGCGTTAAGCTACATCCTTATGGGCCGCCGTCCTCCGCGAGCCCACGGTCAGCCAGCTGGTTCTGCTTTGGGCCCCTTTCTTCAACACTATATAGGTTGTATTACATTTATTAAACACTTTTACGCATCTCTGGCCACAAGATTGCCCATCTGTTAGCGCGGGCCGATGTATGTGATCCGAGAGGGAAAGAGAGAGAGAAAGAGAGAGAGAGCGGGGGGGGGAAAAAGAGAGGGCGAGCGAGAGGTGGACGGCCAAGCCCGGGGACGGCGAGATTGATTTAAGAGGCGGCGCTTTTAGCCGAGAGGACATTTAGATCACACT
Source organism: Salminus brasiliensis (assembly GCF_030463535.1). Lineage (NCBI taxonomy): Eukaryota > Metazoa > Chordata > Actinopteri > Characiformes > Bryconidae > Salminus > Salminus brasiliensis. Next base: position 4,619,031 of record NC_132881.1, on the reverse strand, counting down.
CGAAAATGTAATATGAAAAAGGAAAAGGAGAGGCACACAAAGCAGGCGGCGCTGGGGCTGCAGGGAATGCTGGGCGAATGCTAGGCCGCGCTGGCCTTGCTGATATATGGGGCTGCAGATGTGCGAGTGGCCGGAGCTAGCAGAAGCAGCGCTGGACGGCTTTGGGGGGGGATTTGGACATGTTAATATCACCAAATGAGAACCATAACAGTAGCGAAGGCCGACCCTAGAAGATAAAGTAGGCCTCAGACTGGCAGTTGGGACGTGGATGGTTAGGAAAGGGCTAGTAAAGCCAAAATTAGCTTTAGCTTTGTCAGGTAAAGGAACAGTGTAGTGGAAAAGTACCCCAAAGTACCCCAAAGTACCCCAAAGTACTTCGTACAAGTGTTTAGTGTAGGCCATCAGCCAGGGAACATCTGCTGTGTGAAGCTTGCTAATGTAGCAAACCAGTCATTGAAACATGGAACAGTTAGGGCCATCATCACGATCGACTGAAGCTAAGCGTAAATGTACTTATTATGGGCTTTCTGACACTGTGTGACACTGTGGCATCTCTACAAATGGCCAAAAGTATGTAGAAACAACATCAGTCTAAGTGCCTTTGAGATGGCAAGATTCAGTCACATCATAACAACACCCTTAATAAAAATACCAAACAAAAATCACTCATATACTACACTATACTACTATACCGATAAAAGTATTGGGACACCTGCTTATATACTCACTGTATATTCTGAAATCAAGGGTATTAAAAGAGCTTATCCTGCTTTTGTTGATGTAACTGTCTCTACTGACCAGGACAGAAGGCTTTCTACTAGATTCTGGAGGAGCATTGCTGTGAGGATTTGATTGATTGCATTCAGCGACAAGATTGTTAGTGAGGTCAGGATGTTGGATAATCACCATGCCACCTCATCATCCCCAACCAACTCCCCAACTCATCCCAAAAGTACTGGATGGAGCACGGACCAACCATCATTCCAGAGAACACAGTCCGGCCACTGCTCCACAGCTCAATAATGCTGGGGGGCTTTATACCCCTCTACTATCCCACACCTTGGCATGGTGCCAATAGGTTCATGATGTTTATCTCCTCCAGAGAGTCCTATTCTATTGGCGGTAATTCTCTACAGGGACTAGACAAGCTGTGTATGTCTGCATTTCCACATCTAATGAATAAATAAGCCTTCGTTAGAAGGGGTGTCCAAATATTTAATAGCTTGACATTGATCATGACTTCATCATCATACTGTACTCGTACAGATATTAGTCATAACATATATGCTAACCAGAGCGCTCTCATGTCAACTGTTCCTTTAACCTTTGCTAGCCCACTGCTAACTAGCTTCAGAACCGCCAGGCTTCTAGGCCCCACCTTGAATATGTGGTAATATTTTACTTGGCCCTTGCCTGATTACACTGATGCCCCCATGCCATAAACATTTCACAGAAGAGGCCATATGCGGTCATAATGACAGGTATAATATATGAATATATCTGCATTCTTTTAGCATCAGCAGTACCTGTCATAACAGATGCTGTGATGTTTGATGTCAGAACTTATGAATCAGCTTACGGCATCTCCCACGACATCCTTTATGGCATGTTAACGTCAGCGTTAAGCAACGTCCGAATGTGCTTCTGAAGTGATCTGATCTGAAATCAATGCATCATTGGTGGTGTTTAGACCTGGCTTTTGGATCCCGAACATGATCCGATCATCCAAAAAAATGTCAATGCCAGCTATAAACAGGCTTTCAGTGATTACTTAAGAACTCAGCACAGTTTGAGGGAAGTGTGTGATGAGTTAGGCCCGACATTTGCACGATGCTAATTGGTGATTGCTTAAATGTAGCTCTATTAGCATCGTAGCTCCAGCACGAAGCTATTATAACTCTTATTTTCTGGGGTTCGCTTCACTTGTGTGATGTCAAAGGAAATAATTTTGGCTTATGCAATATTTATGCTTTAATTCATCATAACAAGGCTAATGCGCACAGTTAGCATCCTCTCTAAAACGACGTAATAAAAATAAACAGCTAAAAACATCAATACTAGCATTTAGAACAACGCATTTGGCTTTGTGACCTATTGTCCTCTGTGGTCATTTCTGAAACCCCTAGAGACTATCTGACCACAAACTTTAAGAAGCTAATTTGCACATGTGAACATGGACACGCTAAGCGCAGCAGTAATGCGCAGATAAGAAGTCCCCGTTATCAGGGTGCCCTTTTTTTTATCTCTGCATTAAAAAGGGGACGCCGCACGGATCCTCCCGCCGTTCTCCTCGCTCGCTGCTTTGTATGCCGGGGACGGCATGTGGACCGGGGATATGACAAACAAATTAAACAAATGAGAGTGATTAAAACAGCTGGATCCACAAATTGCATGACCAATTCGGGCAATTATGAAGCCAAATGCATGCAATTATAGCAAATGAGATACACCCACTTTGCGGCACTCGGATGCTGCATTAATTTCAGGGGCCTGTGTCTACGGAGCAATTTATAGCACATTAAATTAGCGACAGAGTCCCCCGCGTCTCCGCCACTGTAATTCTGTACAAGTGTTCTGCTTCTTTCTTCCACACTAAATCAGCTGTAGCATCAGCTGGACTCCTTCTCCTCGCAAAGCTCCAAGCCTTTTAATTGCTAATATTTGGAAGAATGCAGGCCATGTCACATGATGCCACCACGGATGGTGCTTTTTTCGAATCACATGACACTATCCAACCATCATTTCGATGCAAAAAATCACTGGATGCAAAAAAAAAAACAAAACCCCTCATGCCCATTCTGTCATCCCAGCTACCTCCGATCTAAGTAATGGGGGAAAATGCAAGGCCATCGTCCCCACCCAAACTGGTACCCCCTGGTACCCCAGTGATGGCTGACTGCAAGACCATAAGACTGCATCCTTTCTAACTGCGGCTAACACAACAGCACCGTACAGCTGAACACGCCTGAAGGAGAACACTAACTGCCAGCTGTGTCACATCGGCTAACAGACGCCAGCGCTGACTAGCATGTATCTGAGTGATGGGGGAGATGGAGGGCCATCAGACCCACCCAGAAAGATCTAACAAACATAGGGCCAACGCTTAGACAGCTGCAACATTTGCAAACCCCATCTAGACCATTTTACTACTACCCAGCTAACATGCCCATGTGGGGCCTGCATGGGTATTCCAACTGGGAACCAGATAAAGGTCATCATTTTGTCCTCGCGTTTCTGTTTGACCCCAAATATGGATGCCCAAAGGTCAGTGATGGGACCAGGAGGGGTTAAACATGGGCACATTACACTGCATACAGGGCTGGATACTGGGTGGGACCCATGTGAGGTTGAGGTGGGTAGTACCAGTGGGGCCTATTTGGAAAGCCCAACTGCGTCCCAGTATAAACCCACACATGCCCACCTGGCCCAGGTGACACCCATGGGAGCCCCACATGGGCGCTAGCTGGGTAGGGAGGGCGCTAGCTGGCCTTACACCAGTCAATCAGCCAGGACATGATTGGTGTCAGAGGTTTGCTTCCTTGGTTTTGCACTGGAGCTACAAGAGCTAGCTTCACCTTCCAGTTAGCATAATGCTAACTCCATCCACACACTGTTGCCGACAAAATGGGCAACAATTATGTAGCATAAAAGCAGTACAGTGTGAATACAGTGTGAATACAGTTCCACAATGCTAGTTAGCCACAGTTGCCTTGTAGCTAGAGAGCACACCATGGCTTTTTGACTGAAGTATCACTTCAAAGTCAAATTAGGCCGATAAAACGGATCTACGGTGGGCCTTGAAGACAAAGTGTTACCCAGCCGTCTTTTACGGGCCTCATACGAGTCCAGACCAGCTTTAATACCCCTGCGTCAGGGAGCAGCTTTTGCCGCTGCCATGTGTTGAGCAGGCGAGATGCTGAAAGACTGACAGCAATGCACAGAGCTCTTTCTTCAGGGGAAGAGCGAACAGGTGTCCCTCCTGCCGCAGTTTAAAGCAAATCTTAAAGGGAAAGAAGGGAAAGGCCCATATGCGTGTGCCCTGCGGTCCCTTTCTGTCTTTCTTTCCCTTCCCCTTTCTCTCTCCGTGCAGCGGCTCTGTGGAGGTATGCCGCGCCGCAGTTCAGACACATGCTAATGCACCCAGAGAGAAAGAGTGACGAATAAATGAAGGAAAGGAAAGGAACGGCAGCTTCAAGGGCTTTGTGATCAAGGACAAGCATTATATGGGTTTATGGACAACTCATATAATTATATTCAAATTACAACCAGAAAGTGAGATAGCGGCCTGCCTCTCTTTAAAAATAAATAAATAAAATGTTATATATATATATATATATATATATATATATATATATATATATATAGTTTCAATGCAATGTGATTCAGGATGTACTAAAACGTCAGGGGTTTGGGCCTCTTTTCTTTATGTTTATTTCTGCCCAAAAACTGTTGGTCCTAATTTCACCGTTTTGCTAGTTTTATGATTTATGGGGAAAAGAACAAAAAAAAAAAAAAAAAGAACAAAAAAAAAAAACAAAAACAAAAACAAAAAAAAAAATATATATATATATATATATATATATATATTTTTTTTTTTTTTTTTTTTTTTTTTTTTTTGTTGTTCTTTGTCTTTGCACCGAAGCTCCATGGCTAACTGATGCTAACTGACGTAGCTTACAAGTAATAGAAACTTGTAACTTGTAACTGTTAATTAGCAAACAGCATGACCTCAACGAAACACACTAGGCTATTTGACTAAGCTACGTTGAGCTGCTAAAGAAACTTCTCCCTAACTTTATTTTTCCCCATAAATCATAAAACTAGCAAAACGGTGAAATTAGGACCAACAGTTTTTGGGCAGAAATAAACATAAAGAAATGAGCTGTTTAAAGAAAAGAGGCCCAAACCCCTGACGTTTTAGTACATCCTGAATCACATTGCGTTGAAACTTACTAAAGCATCAGATGGACTAGCTGTTATACTAGCTAGTTAGCATGCTGACCATTCATTCATTTTATGTTGTTTTAAAGCTGTGCGGTTTGGAAGCTGGGTTTACTTTTGTACCATGCAGTGCCTCAAGCTAATCGGCTAGTTTGAGTATGTCAACACTGTCATTGTTGATATTTTTTGTACTTTAATATGAATGAACAAACAACTTTTACGATACTAATTTAAATGATTACTATAACTAACTACTAACTACTACTATAAATAAACTATTTTTTTTATAGGTTTTATTCAGTATTTACATGATTCTGTGAACAAGAATAATGTAATATAATGATAATAAAATGTATATAAAATGTAAAATAATAATAATAAAATGTGATAAAATGATATACGTGAATAAATCATGATACAATGTTGATTAAAAAAAGGAAAAGGTGAATATTAACAACAACAAAAATAATAATAATATTAACATTGATAATAATGTCATAATTCAATTTCGTGTATGCTTCATATATGCTTTTATATTATATTATTTATATAAAGAATATTCTGTAAAGATAAGAAAATATTATAAGATAAAAAGATAAAATTCCGCAAATATAAGATTGTATTCATAAAAATGAAATAGGTCGAAAGTTTTGAGAATTTCCCCACTGCGGGACTAATAAAGGATTCTCTTATCTTTTAATATAATGAATTCTGGATATTATTCTTTTTTATTGTTGATCATTTTGGAAGCAAATGATATTGCCCAGTCTCCCACAAATCACTTCAAATTTGCAAATGAACACACGATTCACATCCAACCAGATTTGTTTGATATTGTTGAAAACATTGATACTATAAACATGTTTTAAATGTGTCAAATATGATACTCTGCACCCTCACAAGTTCTATTTAGGCTAGATGTACGTTAAAATATAATGCTTTATTAGTCCCACAGTAGGGAAATCCACAGTGTCACAGCAGCAAAGGGATAGCAAGACAGATTACCAATAGCAGATTACCAATAATTACCAATATATACACAATATAAATAATAGAAGTAAAAAAAAAAAAAGACTCAAGGAAAATCAATATTATTTACAGATAAAAACAGATGTGTCCAAACTTATGCAAGAAGGTGATTCTAAAATGACTGTAGAAATCTGCAGGTCATTTTAATTTAGAAATGACTGTAAATAGATGCTTTTATAACCTGCTTTACTACGTCTTGTTCCTCAAATGACATAATGGATTATGGTGTCCAGTTTATTAAATTTCAGACAAACCTGGATAAGCTGTTACCGTAAACCTCAACACATGGTAATGAAACAGGTGATTCCAAACTTTTGAACAGTGGTGTAGCTGTCACTCTCCATTCAAACCGCTCAGTTTTTCACTCTGTCTCATTTACTGATATGCTTCTTCAGTTGCTGGTGACAAACGCACAAATACTGATAGATCCCTTTATCACACTTGACTTAAATGTCTTGAGTGACAGGAAGTCTAACGCTCCACCATATCACGCTCCATGGCAGGAAGCCGCTTCGCCACCCTGTTATTATCTATGTGTAAAGCAGATTGGGTGAAGACGGTTTTACTGGCCCCACTGGCACATTAAGAGTTAAATCATGGCATAAATCACGCTGGATGACACAGACGGAAACAGACATGTCTGATTTTACAGGGCAGCGGATTTTACAGGCAGAAACATTCCTCTGGAATTTTACAATGTATAATTTGTGCTTTAGTATCGCAATAAGAGCCTCCGTCTGTAATACAGTCTGCTTTTATAGATTCACCCCCTCCAGCGTACACATACCAGCAGCACACGGCTTATCTTACCACAATCTTCCCTTGTCTTATCTTTGCAGAGTCTTGTCTTTACACCTTCTCTTCTCTTTACAGTAATGTATCTTAACAGAATCCGGCCTTATCTTTGCATAATCTTAGCTTATGTTTGCAGACGCATCTCGTATTTTTACAGAATTTCTAATCTATGAAGAATCATCTCACTATCCTGTCTTTACAAACACGTCTAGAATCTTTACAGAATCTTCTCTTATCTTTACAAAGTCTTTGTCTTTCTTTTATCACTACAAAATCTATTGTTTTTACAATCTTTACAAATCTTTACACAATATGGTATCTTCAGAATGTCTACCTATTTCATCTTTATAGACACAATCTAGAGTTTTATGAAGAATTTTATCTTTACAGAATATTTTTATCTTTACACAGTCGTCTCTTATCTTTACAGAATCTTTTTTTTTATCTATACAGGGTCTTCTTCTATCTTTACAGAAAACTGTTTTACCTTTATAAAATCTTTTTTATCTTTACAGGGTCTTCTTTTATCTTTACAGAATCTTCTTTTAAACTTTACAGAAAACTATTTTACCTTTAAAGATTTTTAACACAATCTTCTTTTAAGCTTAACAGAAAACTGTTTTACCTTTACAGAATCTTTTTATCTTTACAGAATCTTCTTTTAAGCTTAACAGAAAACTGTTTTACCTTTACAGAATCTTCTTATCTTTACAGAATCTTCTTTTAAGCTTAACAGAAAACTGTTTACCTTTACAGAATCTTTATCTTTACATAATCTTCTTTTAAGCTTAACAGAAAACTGTTTACCTTTACAGAATCTTTTTATCTTTACACAATCTTCTTTTTATCTGTACAGAAAACTGTTTTACCTTCATAAAATCTTTCATCGTTATAGAATCTTCTTTTATCTTTACAGAATCTTCTTTTTATCTTTACAGAATCTTCTTTTATCTTTACAGAATCTTCTTTTTATCTTTACAGTAAACTATTTTACTTTTACAAAATCTTTGTTTTATCTTTACATAAAACTGTTTTACCTTTATAAAATCTTTAATCTTTACAGAATCTATTTATCTTTACAGAATCTATTTATCTTTACAGAATCTTCTTTTTTTCTTTACAGTAAACTGTTTTAACTTTACAGAAATGTTTTTACTGTTACAGGATCTTTTATCTATACAGTGACTTCTCTTATCTTTACAGAATCTTTTTATCTTTACAGAATCACCTCTACTCCTTACAGAAACGGTTTGACTTTTATTAAAAAAAAATCTTTCATCTTTACAGAATATTCTTTTATCTTTACAGAATCACCTCTACTCTTTACAGAAACTGTTTAACCTTTTCAGAACCAGTTGTCTAGTACTGTGCTGGAGTCACACAGATGAAGCAGCACATTTGGAAATTTACACAGACTGATCTGACATTGAACAGTAAAGGCAGAATTGTGGACACACACACACACACACACACACACACACACACACACACACTCACATAAAGGCACATATACACACTCAGACACACGAGTGCATGCCCACACACACATTCCTACGATCAGAGGAAACTATTTACAAGCTGGCAAATTTGTTAAAAGTGCCTTCATCCATTATTTAGTACAGGAGCGTTTTATTTGACGGCTTTGTGATATTTCTTCTTCTTTGCTCTGTTTTCTTTAAATTACCTCTCAGAACGTTTCTGCTTGAAAAGAGCAGACGCACAAAAAACTGCCGTTTCAGAAAAGAGGCTTTTTTTTTGGCCTAGTTCATCAGGATTTTCAAATTATTATTCGGCAGAACCGCGTACAGCCCCGAGTGGGGAATGATGTGGCTTCTCCCACCATTCCATTCCACTCCCGTCCCTTTTGCCTCCATGTAGGAGTGAAAGAGGTGCCGTATTTGCATACCAGGGACAGACTTAAGCTGTATTACATTGCGGGGAAAGTGTTACAGGGAAAGCGGCTATACATCTAAAGTGATGATGTGTTTAAAAATGTGCGAGAAACAGTCTTAGCCCCAGCATGGAAATACGCGCCGTGGGATCATTAAAGTCTGCCTCTGCTTCAAAGTGCAAAAAAAAAAAAAAAAAAAAAAACAGCGGCCCTGAGAAAGCCTATTAGCAGTCGCGCGAGAGCTGAACCCTCCACTAAACGCTGTGCTGTTTTCATGTCTCCTTTCACCGATAAAGCCGTATCCATTTTAAGATGCTTGCGAATAGCTCCTAGTGAGCGGCACGTTTCGAATAAATTAAATAAAGGCGGCGCATAAACATAAACAGAAGTTCATGGAGTTTAATCTCATAAACAAAAGAATAGACCCCCACGTCGAGAGACCCCAAAAAAGAGCGGGAGTGTTTAAGGGGAACGGCAGCGTTTACCATTTCCCTTTAATCACAATTGCTAAGCTAACAAATATTCCTAACTGAGATATTCGAGAATGACCGTGAGCGGCTGGGCTGTGGGGTCCTAACTGCAGCGAACGCCACTGTTTACGGGGAGGTTTCAAACCTCTGATGAATCCTAAAGTGCCCAAAATATTTAAATATAACTGTACACAGTTCTCTCCTCCACTTTCATAGCTGTTAGCTGTCTGAAGGTTTCAGTTTTTCAGTTTTCCACCCGAGCTGAGAGGCTAATGTGGCTAACAAGCACTAGAAGCTTAGCTACTTAGTTATGTCAGTTAGCATCACATAAGCTGCCAGGCTAAATCACCCCACGCCTTGCTTCAGACTGGCTCGTAGTTTCTGACACTATGACACAATGATATCTATAAAAGCAGAGAACACTGCAGACAGGCTTCAAGATTAGCTGATATCACTGTTTTTATCTGTTTGGGTTATTATACTGTTTTAGCAACTGTTTTTAGTTATTCTGCTATTCAATATTATATCTATGCAATATTATATCTATTCAATATTATATATATTCAATATTATATCTATTTAATATTATATCTATTCAATATTATATCTATGCAATATTATATCTATTCAATATTATATCTATTTAATATTATATCTATTCAATATTATATCTATTCAATCTTATATCTATTCAATATTATATCTATTCAATATTATATCTATTCAATATTATATCTATTTAATATTATATCTATTCAATATTATATCTATTCAATATTATATCTATGCAATATTATATCTATTCAATATTATATCTATTCGATATTATATCTATTCAATATTATATCTATGCAATATTATATCTATTCAATATTATATCTATGCAATATTATATCTATTCAATATTATATCTATTCAATATTATATCTATTTAATATTATATCTATTCAATATTATATCTATTCAATATTATATCTATTTAATATTATATCTATTCAATCTTATATCTATTCAATATTATATCTATTCAATATTATATCTATTTAATATTATATCTATTCAATCTTATATCTATGCAATATTATATCTATTCAATATTATATCTATGCAATATTATATCTATTCAATATTATATCTATGCAATATTATATCTATTCAATATTATATCTATTTAATATTATATCTATTCAATATTATATCTATTCAATATTATATCTATTTAATATTATATCTATTCAATATTATATCTATTCAATATTATATCTATTCAATATTACACTTCGTTTTTAGACATTTTTTCATTTTAGCTTTGTTTTAGCTTTTCCAGGTTTAGCTACACTGTGTTTGAGCTAATGTATGTTTTAGCTATTCTGCTTTAGGTTATTAGAAATGTTATTATTTTGTATCTACTCTGTGATTTAAATGGTTTTATGTTAGCTACACTGTTACCTTGTTTTTTTGTTTAGTTTTTTTTTTTTGCTTTTTTTCTAATTTTAACAACTCTATGCTTTAGCTTTTCCAGGTTTAGCTACATTGTGTTTTTAGCTACTCTGTGTTTTTGGCTTTTCTAGTTTTTTTTGTTTGTTTTTTTTACAACTGCTTAGAGTTTTAGCTAATCTATGTTTTAGCTGTTCTGTTTAGTTTTTTCTACGTTATCAGATTTTTTTATCTACTCTGTTCTTTAAATTGCGTTATGTTAGCTACACTGCTCTAATCATTCTAATTATTTTTTTGCTACTCTCTTTTTTTTGTAATTTTAATAACTCTATGCTTTAGCTTTTCCAGGTTTAGCTACATTGTGTTTTTAGCTACTCTGTTTTTTTGGCTTTTCTATTTTTCTTAACAACTACTTAATGTGTTAGCTAATCTATGTTTTAGCTATTCAGTTTTTTATATATATATATTTTCTAGGTTATTTTCTAGGTTAATTAAAAAATTTGATTTGCTTGATCTACTCTGTTCTTTAAATGGTTTTATGTTAGCTACACTGTTCTAACCATTTTAGTTATTTATTTGCTGCTCCTTGTTTTTAGCTTTTTTGTAATTTTAACAACTCTATGCTTTAGCTTTTCTAGGTTTAGCTACATTGTGTTTTTGGCTTTTCTAGGTTTTAAGTAAGTTTATGTTTTTATCTACTCTGTGCCAATTGATGTTTTATGTTAGCTACTCTGTTTGAACTTTTCCAGCTTTGCTTTAGCTACTATCTTTTTAGCCAATTTAGGATTTTAGCTATTCTATGTTTTAGACTTCTCTATATTTGGCTACTTTATATTTTAACTTTTCTATGTTTTTATCTACTGTTTTTTATATTTTCTAGGTTATTAGAAATTAGTTTTTTTTACTGTTTTGTGTTACCTACACTGTTCTGACCATTTTAGCTATGTCTACTTCTACTCTCTTTTTGAGCTATTTTTACCAACCCAATGAAGATGTACATTCCTCTGTGATACAATATATGTATCCAGTGTTATTTACTTATAAGCTCTTATTAATATAATAATATAAAAAAGTCTTTGTCCAAGATTTATCCCATCCTGCTGCACAACATGTCCATCAGAAAAAAAACAAACAACTGCTGTGTTGGTATAACGTCTCAGTCCTGCAGTGAGTCGGTATATAATGAAGGTGGCTGGTTTCTGTGTGTATTTGGAGACACTGATGCAGGAAAGGTTGATAGCAGCCCATCAGAATCATATCTTTAGTCTTTAATGTCAGCACTGTTTTCTACTGGATCGCCAGCACTGGGCTGATATGCCTCGTCTTACTGACAGTGTTTAGCTAAACTGATGACCTTTGTACACACCGGGTGCCGAAGGTCAGGACACTTTCACTCCCCCCCACGGGAAGCGCTCAGCTGATAACGGTCAACTTGACCTCCTGTTCATGTAACAAACACAGCAGAGCACTGTGGAACCGGTAGGAATTAAAATCAGCGTATTACAACATGCTGCTTGATACACAGGTGTATAACTGAAACGACCTAATTCAACTTCATTAAATGTTTAGAATTACAATTCGGAACAGTCTGCAGAGCGAGCTCCACTCCCATCAGAATGTAAACACACGCATGCACACAAGTTTCTGGGTTATTTCCATAGATTTCTATATGGAGGGAAGGGTTCGCCTAACAACACTCCTTACCCTGAGCTCAGTAACTAAAGAAAGCTTTTTTCCACCTGTATTTCCATGTTTTTATTTATTGATTTTTTGCTGTTTTTCACTCTTTGACATAATTTAAAACTGGCAGTAAAAATGTCATAACCTTGGACCAATAGAAGTGCTCCAAAATGACTTATAAATGACAAAATCCGTATTTGCCCTGATGTCCACTAAAGGTTATGAAGATTCCTTGCTATAATGTTGCCATTTTGGATATATATATTATATATATATGTTACAATTATATATGATATTGTTATGTAAGTCTGTTTTATATCAATATTCACTACTTGTCAGCAGATCTTAAAAACAAAATCAGGACTAAAAACGCTGCTTGTAGAGCCATTTTGCTGCAGCTTTCAGTCCATTAGAGTAACGTTCTACCAGCTTTGCTCAGTGTTTGAGAGTAACATTCACCCATTCCTCTACTGTACAACATTCACCTTCAGTCTAACCCTTCCAGTGTGCAAGCTCCCTTCCTGGTCTGATATAAGTTTTGAAGGACCGTCTTAGGTCCTGTAGGCCTGGTCTGAAGTCTGGGTGGTATAATGAGGCCTATTTGAATGATCTTTGGTCTTCATTTTCACAGCTTTCCTTCAGATCCACAGTCAGACCAATGCTACTTCAATTAAGAGATCCTTTCATACAGAAAGTTTGAACTTTTTAATGATTATATTTGGAGAATGAAATTAAATATTTGGTGAATTTTATCTTTATACCAGTTAAATACTTTTATACTTATAGCGTGTGATCTCTGGGTGACCAATCGGATGTCTCTGCAACATCTAAATGTTCATGATCCTTGAAACATTCAGTCCCAACAAAGAGCTAAATACGCCCATCCTTAAACACACACACACACTCACACACTCTGTCATCAGCCCCCTACGGCACTAATGAAGTCATCTCAACGGCCCTAAACTCCTTCCAAAAGGGGAGCTTCAAACAGCTGCTGCTTTAGAAGACAATAACCCTTCAGTTGAGGACTGTCTGGCTGTCAGGCCAACAGTGATCAACTCCTCATTCCAACAAATGAACGTTTTCAGTGTAAAAATGACAATTTTCTCTCTAAACATTAAGCTTCCACAGCTCGTTTTTCACTAATCATGGTAGCGGCCCTCAAAACAAGCCAGTAGGTCGGATGACTACAGTGCGGTGTTTAAAAACAAGACCAAAAGGTGTCATTCTCAGCTACTCTTGACGGCCCACAGGTGATTATGACCGTCGGCAGTAGCCCTGCAATAATACAAGTCCACTCCACGCAGGTGTCCCAGGGGTCCAAGCACCGAAGGGTCAGCGTGCTGGAGCTCTGCTTTACTGTCGCCATCACTCTTCATCCCCAGCTGGACGGGACGTGTTAGTGACCCTGCATTAGAGAGGAGAGAGAGAGAAAAAAAGGCCCTCACTCATATCAGCCCGGCAGAAACACAAATGCTCTTTCCAGATGTTCCTTCACATGCCTGATGAATCTGTACGGCGAGGAGACCCCGCTACCTTGTCCTCTAGATTATGTGCTTTGCCTCTTGCACTCGTTATGGAGGCAGTTTATAACCTCCGCAGATGGGAAGTGACAGCGAGGCAGCGCTGCGCTGGATGGCGGGATGTCACGGGACGTCTTTCGCAACCTAATTACAATCATTTGTTATGTATTTTTCCGTGCCGCGGCCACACAAAGGGCATCTCTCATCGGAGAGGTGCAATCATTAGGGAAACAATGCGATACTGTCGCGCTCCTTTCGTGCTTTTTGATATTGCGCAACTTTAAAGGTTACCCAGATGACATTAAGGTAGTTGGACATGTTAGATTGACACCCAGAGGCTTGTGACCTTTCGGGGGTGTCAGTGTTCCAATAGCAGCAATGTTATTATTGTTAGTATTCAATAAGGCAGGATGGGTCTACTGTCTCTGTAAGCAGTATTTTAAGACACTCCACTCCACACTGGGAGAATTCATATCTGGCCTCTTTCTGCTTGCACGTGAACAAGGCCCACATGCTCGGTTCCTAATGGGTCTTGGCTCGGACGTATGGTTCTGGTGGAGGATCTTTACATTGAGTGGAGGATCCTTAATCCTTTAATCACCTTCAGTTTACAAATATGGTTCATAAGGTTTTGTGAGACATAGAAACCATAAACCAAGCACTAGCAATGCTCTCTAGGACACTAGGAGGGTAAGGACTTTACATATGTCTCCTTTAATACATGCAAAGCCAGCCATCGCCTCTTTTCTAAACCCTGGCAGCGTTTCTAAATCAGGCAGCCGACATGCTCTGAGGAAAAGGCCCGGTCAGATGTCTGTGCTGGCCAACATCGCTTTAAGAGATCTAAAAGGGAGAGAGCGCCATCTACCCACAGCCAATTGTGCTCTCTCAGACTCTGGCTGCTGATGGCAAAGCGACATGGCTCAGGATTCGAACCCGTGACCCCCAGGCCATTGTAGAACCACCAAGGTGTAATGACACCTTACGCTTGTTGGAATAAGCCTTTATGAATGTCTAAGTACAGCCTTGTGCAAAAGTGTAAGCACCCAGGTTAATTTACACGTGTTGCTGATTTTGTAATTGAAAATAGGTGGATCAATCCTCTACAGAGCCACACTTCCACATAACCAACAAAGCATAATTAATTATTTGCTTACCCACTAAGGTGTATTACTCAGTAACTACAGGGACGACTGCACAAACTAGTGGGGCTATTCTCTGGGAATAGAAATTATATGTAATAACACCGCCAGCAGTCCATAGGCGGTCCATAGGCCTGTGCCACTGCACAAAGATCACAGTAAACAAAGTGGTTCTAGCTATTGAATCAAGAACCCAAAAAAATTGCACATGAACTGTACCTCAGTCTACACAAGCACTGTGATTCTGCCACACATGCATGAACACCTGAATAGCAATACTGGATCATTTACGAACCGTTTGTGTCAGTCTTTAAGGGTGTATGACACTACATTCACACTGCAAGAGCCCTTCAGCTAAAGCCACAGACACTGTATCATTCCTGAGTAAAGAGACTGACCAGGTGGAGGCCTAGTTAAGACTGCCTTTTTAAGAGTGTTATAACTTTAGTTAAAGGCTGCTTAAACACTTTACACTACATGGCCAAAAGTATTGGGACAGCGGCTCGTTTACAGTTTCTTCTGAAATCAAGAGTATTAAAAAAGAGCTTCTCCTGCTTTTGTTGGAGTAACTGTCGCTACAGACCAGGGAAGAGGGCTTTCTACTAGATTTTGGAGGAGCACTGCTGTGAGGATTTAATTGCATTCAGTGACAAGAGCCTTAGTGAGGTCAGGGTGTTGGATGATCACCACCCCATCTCGTCCATAGCTCCAAAAGTATTAGATAGACCACCCTCCACCAATCCACCATTCCAGAGAACACAGTTCTTCCACTGCTCCACAGCTCAATACTGCTCAATTACACTCCTCTAGCTCACGCCTGGCATTAGGCAGCATGGTGGCAGTGGGTTCATGGTCATCTGCTCCAGAGGGTCCTATTCTACTGGTGGTACATCTCTACAGGGACTTCTGTAGGCACATCTGTGTCAGCAACGGGTACAACACTATTACAGGGATATTCTGTGAATAGACACATTAGGCATATCTTCTTGCATGTGCTATTCAATGCTTTTGTATAGGCTATAACATCCCTATGTAGGGAGCCTCCACATAAAGCCCAAGTACAGGTACAAGAACTTCCAGGATGTATTAGCCGGCTAGCACGTTCGCTTTCATAAAACAGCAGAAAGTAGCAGGCCGGATTCTCCAGCACAGTTTCAGACTGGCGAGCATGTGCGTGAATACGAATGCGACTGTAAAAGCGGAGTCAGTGGTTGTTAAGGTCATGTGTTGACAGAATCCATTTGAATTACTTTCAAGCATTCGAAGCTACCTGTCAAAGCAATTTGATTCCCGGCGCTGCCGCTCGCCGTGACGCTTGGAGGGGCTACGTTGGAGGCTCAGCGAAGAAAAGGCAGGAGGCGTTAAATATTTTTATATTTTACTAATCATTTAATTATTCCACCCACTTGCCGAATGGATTAGAGCGATCCTGACAGTGAACATAGCACCTAACCACTTACCGCTGTATGAGACAAAAATGATATACATTAAAGAGAGCACTTGGCTGTGCGCTACGCCGGGCTGATACTGTATTCCAGTGAATGGCTAATCCATGCAGTGTGTAGGTGGTGTGATTAACGCTCACACAACCGCACGGAGAAGGGGGGAGGAAAAGAGAGAGAGAGAGAGAGAGAGAGAGAGAGAGAGAGAGAAAATACATTTGCTTTGAAACTCTGAATACGGCATGAATATGAAAGTATGAATAATTGGCAGAGAATGGGAGCTGGCTTGGATTAGCAACTCAAAATGCAGTTTATGACTAATTGTGTTAAGTGAAAATAAACTGGCACTTTTGTTCCCGGGATAATTAGCCTTTTAATGTTTGCCGGAGTGATTGTGGGAGCTCTGCTCTGGCGCCTGTTCTTTTTTCAAGTGAGCCCTCTAGCTTTCCCAAGGGGAAGCGAAACTCGCTGTGTGTGTGTGTGTGTGTGTAAAGAGGAGGAGAGTTTAGGAGAGTTTTATTAGAGAGAAACTCTTTGTAGTGGAACTGAAGCTACGCACCCTTTAAATGTGTTTATTTGGGCTCCTTTTTGATGGCATGCTGCAGACTCCTCCTCTGTACGTAAGTCAACGGAATTGTAATAACTTGTTATTCTGC